>NC_090733.1:27321811-27341811 GCF_036898095.1 Palaemon carinicauda | reverse complement strand
TCTCGTTCAATATATTGTCAAAAAATAAGATTCGATATTAGGTTTTAAAGAATAATTGAATTAAAGAACAAACAAAATATTTTAACATCAAAATAATGATTGATTAAGTATACCTTCTCGCAATTTTATGCCGACCTCTAGAATTTAGACAAACGCAGAAAAAAATGAATACCTTGTAGTTAAAGATAGAAGGTTCTATCATCTATTTTATTCCCTTAAACAAACTTCTAATTTAGAGCCTCTTCCCTATAGTTCTCAGACGATTTTCTTCATGTTAAGGTTAACCAACTATCAAGTTCTGGCAGAAGATAGAAGAGGTAAAAGACGTTTCCCAATATTGGAATGTGTTTTTCGCTGCCCTTTGCAAGATACTGGAACATCTTGAATAGGTGGTAGGTGTCTATATTTAGGTGGTAAGTAGTGAAAATAAAAGGATTAAGAATGGGAAGATGTGGTTCCGAGAATTCTATCGATTAGAAACTAAATGGTTTCCTTAACTTTACTGTCCAAACAAGGATACTGCATTTGCCTCCTGATATCTTATTGATAGACATATTGAGAGATTTAAACTTTACTGAGCGTCTGACTTTTAAAGTGAATATGTTTCATGAAAATCGTAAGACAAATAATTAACTAAAATAATTTTTCACATAATTTTGAAATAAAAAGCTTTAATTCTTGATAATGTTTCTCCTTTCGGTAAGGTTTTTGCGATATCTGAAAACACATTACCAGAAATGACTTTCCTCTTTGCTGTAAAGACAGTATCGTAAATCTTCCAAAATATTTAATTAAAGTGTAAAAAAAGACACTTAAGACCTTAAAGCAAATGATTCCTTTGTAGTTACCTTACATTAGCGTCTCAGATCAATAAAATTAAAACAAAATATTCGAATATAAAAGCTTTTGCAAAACACTTCATCTTTCATATGCCTCACTTCCTTCTACGTTGATGAAAAATATTGCATTTACCAAATAAGAACAAAAGTCATGCTAGTCCATTTTATATAACGTTCATAAGCTATGGGTCCAGCTGGAAAGTTTATCTCGTCAAAGGGGAACCAATAATGCGGTCACTTGACTTCATCAGACTCCATTGTCCTCTTTGAGCACGTCATAGGTCCTCTAGTAGGGCCGAGGGACTGCGCTTGACCTGCTTATCTTGCCTAGTAAATTAAGACAACGAAGATTAGCTATGTCCGCCACAAGTACATTCGCTTTACTCTCTGGATGGATAGTGGGATTCGATATCTTTGAGCGAATTACTTTTGTAAAGGGTACAACTTTCACCGATCAGTTGTGGACATCATTAGCAAATATCCTGGGCCTCATGTATATATATATATATATATATATTTATAAATATATATATACTGTATATATATGTATATATATACAATATATATATATATATATATACATATATATATATATACATATATATATATATATATATATATATTTTATATATATATACATATATGAATATATATATATATATATATATATAAATTATATATATATATGATTATATATAGTTATATTATATATATACATATATATATATATATATATATAAAATATATATATATATATATATATATACAGTGATGCCTCAGGATACGAAAGTAATCCGTTCAGGATGTGGTTTCGTATCCTGAGTCGCGTTTCACATGTAAATAGCCTAATCCGTTCCAAGCCTTACGAGGAGACACCTTTTCTTCCATAAACACGCTAAACTGTAGTAATAAACATGCAATGCAGCCATTTCTATCATTCAATAATTAACCCAACCGTTAAAAACAGTGAAGGTGTATTGTTACCTGTACGTACACCTAAATTAAGGATTGATACCTGTACTCTGAAAAAAGGTTACAGTTAATTAGTGTAACAAAAAAGTTGAAACTTACCTTTTGATTGAGACGATGTCCGATAGCGAAGTCGCTGCAGAGGAGGATGGCATAAGGCAGAAAACGTAACAATTGACAGACTACGTACAGTAATTTACACACTTAACACATTAACACTCAAACTTTACGAAATAAAAAAATGGCAGAAATAATTAACACTTAACATTACCTATGGAAAACTATAAAATGAAAGAAACAATTACTTTAACACTTAACGGTAACAAAACTTAAAATTGAATTTTTTTTTTTTGCTTTTTTATAACTTTACCTTTTTCATATTTTCTAAATCTCTTTTACTTCTTCATCACTTTCTTTTTTCTGTTTCTTTTCTTTACTTTCACCTTCTAATTCCGTTCCAAGCCTTACGAGAAGACACCTTTTCTTCCATAAACACGCTAAACTGTAGTAATAAACATGCAATGCAGCCATTTCTATCATTCAATAATTAACCCAACCGTTAAAAACAGCCTAATCTATTCCAGAAACCACTATGAGATTATTCAATAATGTAGTTATAGCCAAGTTATCCCCCCCAAGCCCTAAGAGAACGGTCCGTTTTCTTTACTACTGTAGAAAAGTTTCGGTACTGTATGTAAAGCATTTAGATCAGTGAAGGTGTATTGTTACCTGTACGTACACCTAAATTAAGGATTGATACCTGTACTCTGAAAAAAGGTTAGTTAATTAGTGTAACAAAAAAGTTGAAACTTACCTTTTGATTGAGACGATGTCCGATAGCGAAGTCGCGGCAGAGGAGGATGGAATAAGGCAGAAAACGTAACAAGTGACAGACTACGTACAGTAATTTACACACTTAACACATTAACACTCAAACTTTACGAAATAAAAAAATGGCAGAAATAATTAACACTTAACATTACCTATGGAAAACTATAAAATGAAAGAAAAAATTACTTTAACACTTAACGGTAACAAAACTTAAAATTGAATTTTTTTTTTGCTTTTTTTATAACTTTACGTTTTTCATATTTTCTAAATCTCTTCTACTTCTTCATCACTTTCTTTTTTCTGTTTCTTTTCTATACTTTCACCTTCTAATTCTTCATCACTTCCTCTTTTCTGTTTTTTTTCTTCACTTTCACCTTCGTCTTGGCCTACTAATACTGCTGGCCTCTTTAATAAGAAACTATCCATTGAAGCTTGTTTCTGCCTACTTTTCAACACATTTCTAAAATACGTTAGGCAAACGTCATTGCAGTGTTGAAGCGCATGGTTGGTATAAACTTTTTCTGGATGTTCCTTTTCGACGTAGTCTGCCATTTTATGGAAACATGCAAGAATTTCCTTGATGTCTGCCGTTTTCAAAGGTGCAACATCCTCCTCATCACCGCTAGAGAACTGCTCTTGAACATCACTCACTTGCATCGTCTCCAACTCCTTCAGGTCGTCTGTCGTCAACTCCTCGTGGTGCTCCTCGATAAGTTCATCTATATCCTCCGCGCTAACTTCCAGCCCCATGGACGTACCAAGATGTACGATGTCAGCCACCTCAGACTGCTGAATTGGTTCAGGATCGTCAACGATCTCGGCTTCGCCTCCAGGCTTCCCGAACCCCTCGAAGTCTCGTGCAGAGACAGCATCAGGCCACAGCTTCCTCCAAGATAAGTTTAGGGTACGCCTCGAAACTTCCTGCCAAGCGAGATCGATGAGTTTGAGGCATATCACGATGTTAGAGTGATCTTTCCAAAATTCACGCAGAGTGAGGTTTGTACTCTCTGTGACTTGGAAACATCTCTGGAAGAGATGCTTCGTGTACAATTTTTTAAAATTTGAAATAACTTGCTGGTCCTTGGGCTGGAGGAGAGGGGTGGTGTTAGGCGGTAGATATAGGACCTTTATGAAGGAATACTCGGCCAGAAGATATTCCTCGAGGCCAGGAGGGTGAGCTGGAGCATTGTCCAACACCAGCAGACATTTCATAGGGAGGCGGTTTTCTTCCAAATATTTTCGGACAGTCGGACCGAAGCAGACATTCACCCAATCAATGAAGTGTTGCCTCGTTACCCAGGATTTGCATTCGCCCTCCACATCACGAGAAGGTTCTCCTTGATCACTTTGTGGGCTTTGAAGGCTCGGGGATTTTCTGAATGGTACCCCAGCAGGGGCTTTATCTTGCAGTCTCCACTGGCGTTTGCACAAAAAGCAAGGGTAAGCCTGTCCTTCATAGGCTTATGTCCGGGTAGCCTCTTCTCCTCCGCCGTGATGAATGTCCGACGAGGCATTTTCTTCCAAAAAAGTCCAGTTTCGTCGCAATTGAAAACTTGCTGCGAACTGTAGCCTTCCTGCAGAGTCAACTTTGTGGTCTTTGAAGGCTCGGGGATTTTCTGAATGGTACACCAGCAGGGGCTTTATCTTGCAGTCCCCACTGGCGTTTGCACAAAAAGCAAGGGTAAGCCTGTCCTTCATAGGCTTATGTCCGGGTAGCCTCTTCTCCTCCGCCGTGATGAACGTCCGACGAGGCATTTTCTTCCAAAAAAGTCCAGTTTCGTCGCAATTGAAAACTTGCTGCGAACTGTAGCCTTCCTGCAGAGTCAACTCGTCGAACGTTTTAACAAAGGCTTCGGCGGCCTTCGTGTCCGAGCTGGCTGCCTCCCCATGCCGTACCACTGAATGGATGCCAGTCCTTTTCTTGAATTTCTCGAACCACCCACGAGAAGCCTTGAACTCTCCTGCCCCTTCTTCGGCCTGAGCACGCACGAGATCACCGAAAATGGCGGAGGCCTTCTGGAAAATTGTAGTCTCAGTGATGGTGTCTCCTGAGATCTCTTTGTCCTTGATCCACACAAGAAGCAGCCTCTCCATCTCGTCATGCACGTGGGTTCTCTTGTTGGAGAAAATAGTGACACCCTTAGAAGGTGTCGCTGCTTTTTATGGCCGCCTTCTGCTTCAGGATGGTGCCTATCGTAGATGGATTCCGGCCATACTCCTTGGCGATCGCACTTAAACGCATCCCAGACTCGTACTTTTTTACGATTTCAAGTTTCGTCACCATCGAGAGCATCGTCTTCTTCTTCTTTCCTTCGGCAACATTCTTGGGACCCATGGCAACAGTAATACGTAATATAATACACTACGTACGTTATATACAGTACTATGTATAGTAAACACTAATACAGTACAGTGCACAGTAACGAATGTATATTAACGATAACACGCCACGAATGTACTGTATATTAACACTAAGTCAAAAAAGCGAAAGCACACAATGTCTGTTAACGATACCGCGGTCGGAACGAAAAGAGAGAGAGAGCGATTAACGCCCTAGCGTAAGCAAGCTGGGATAGTTGCCGACCAATAGGAAAGCAGGATCTTATAGCGTCAGCTAGCGTCTGAGTAGGGAGATAACCAATGGGTGAGCGGGAGGCTGTAAGTGAGTCTACCCAAGTTCAAAGTCTGGCGGCGTGCGCTTTTTAAAATTACTCTCGGCGAAGAGTTGGGATCTCGTAAGGTTTTCGTATCCTGAAATTTTATTCGTATACTGGGGCATAAAAGTCTTCGAATCACTTTTCGCATCCTGAATTTTTCGTAAGCAGAAACTTTCGTATCCAGAGGTATCACTGTATATATATATAAATAAATAAATATATATATGCATATATATATATATATATATATATATATCCTCAATGGGCATGCGTCCTCGGACAGTGTTGCGGCCATCACTTCGGCAATCCCCGGAAGACCCTACTGAGCCCCCCAAAACCCATCAGCTCGTTTGTTAAATACCCATATATCTTTCCACCAGACCTACTTGACAGATGTCCTCTATTTACTTGCCTAACCTTTCCCTTCCACAAGTACTTAGCTCCGGGTTGTTGATATCCGTCCACACTATTCCATTGTTGAAAAGGAGTCTTCTGATTCTCTTGAGGTTGCAGATTGAAACGTGGGTGAAGATGAAGTGGCCTTGGTTTCTATTCTGTGAGAGATGGGGGTTGTTAACTTGCTACCACGGCAGCCTTAGCTGTCCTCTAGGCTATTGAGATTGGACTGAGACAGAGGCCTGTCCACTCTCTCATAGTCCTTTACCTGAACCTATGTACTTAGATTATGATGGTGATCCATCACAGTTGTCTGGGTGGGTCATAGGATCGGGATTGAGTGGTCGCGGCAAGCATTGGTGCGTGCATCTTGTCACCAAAAATGTCCCGTTTCTTTGTAGGGCTTCTGGAATTTCCGTGATTTACGCCATGCCAACTTCATTTGGTAGGGTAGCTACGGGATTAAGATAATGGTAAACTTCAGGTCCACAAATAGAGCTTGAGTCAGTGTATGGACAAGGAAGAGGGTAAACCTGACAATGGCCGTATCTTGGACCTATGATAAGAAAGTAAAGGCAAGCTTTATATTTTTTTTTTTTTTATGAATTCAACTGTTGAATAAATAATGTACACAGGTTTATGATTCTAAGAGAAATGGATATGAAAATTAACGGGAGAAGATTTACAAAAAACTTCAATCTTACAAGTAAGAAAGAATTTAAAAAGAAGAAAACAAAGACTCTTATTAGTACCCTGAAGAAGTGTACGTAATACACGGAAGTCTTGGTACCTGTTCTTTTACTTTCCTGTTTCCTGTGGATTTTACACACACACACACACACACACACACATATATATATATATATATATATATATAATATAAAAAAAACAAATATAGGTTTTATTGTAATAGTTCTGGCATAAATTTGGACACATATCCGAAACAATGTCCTGGGATACTTCTAATTCATGTTCTTCAATACTCTGTTAGCTGAACTAATACTCTATATTTACTCGTTCAATATATTTTCAAAAATTATGGTTCGATATTAGGTTTTAAAGAATAATTGAATTAAAGAACAAACAAAATATTTTAACAACAAAATAATGATTGATTAAGTATACCTTCTCGCAATTTTACGCCGACCTCTGGAATTTAGACAAACGCAGAACAAAATAAATACCTTGTAGTTAAAGATAGAAGGTTCTATCATCTATTTTATTCCCCTTAAACAAACTCCTGATTTAGAGCCTCTTCCCTATAGTTCTCAGACGATTTTCTTCATGTTAAGGTCAACCAACTATCAAGTTCTGGCAGAAGTTAGAAGAGGTAAAAGACGTTTCCCAATATTGGGATGTGTTTTTCGCTGCCCTTTGCAAGATACTGGAACATCTTGAATAGGTGGTAGGTGTCTATATTTAGGTGGTAAGTAGTGAAAATGAAAGAATTAAGAATGGGAAGATGTGGTTCCGAGAATTCTATCGATTAGAAACTAAATGGTTTCCTTAACTTTACTGTCCAAACATGGATACTGCTTTTGCCTCCTGATATCATATTGATAGACATATTGAGAGATTTAAAACTTTACTGAGCGTCTGACTTTTAAAGTAAATATGTTTCATGAAAATTGTAAGACGAATAATTACCTAAAATAATTTTCTAGCATAATTTTTGACATATAAAGCTCAAATTCATGATAATGTTTCTCCTTTTTGCGATATCTGAAAACACATTACCAGAAATGACTTTCCTCTTTGCTGTGAAGACAGTATCGTAAATCTTCCAAAATATTTAATTAAAGTGTAAAAAAAGACACTTAAGACCTTAAAGCAAATGATTCCTTTGTAGTTACCTTACATTAGCGTCTCAGATCAATAAAATTAAAACAAAATATTCGAATATAAAGCTTTTGCAAAACACTTCATCTTTCATATGCCTCACTTTCTTCTACGTTGATGAAAAATATTGCATTTACCAAATAAGAACAAAAGTCATGCTAGTCCATTTTACATAACGTTCATAAGCTATGGGTCCAGCTGGAAAGTTTATCTCGTCAAAGGGGAACCAATAATGCGGTCACTTGACTTCATCAGACTCCATTGTCCTCTTTGAGCACGTCATAGGTCCTCTAGTAGGGCCGAGGGACTGCGCTTGACCTGCTTATCTTGCCTAGTAAATTAAGACAACGAAGATTAGCTATGTCCGCCACAAGTACATTCGCTTTACTCTCTGGATGGATAGTGGGATTCGATATCTTTGAGCGAATTACTTTTGTAAAGGGTACAAATCTCACCGATCGGTTGTGGACATCATTAGCAAATCTCCTGGGCCTCATATATACATATATATATATATATATATATGTATATATATATATATATATATATATAGAGAGAGAGAGAGAGAGAGAGAGAGAGAGAGAGAGAGAGACAGGAAAATAAGGACATAATATATCAGAATTAAATATTTTACCTGGACCAAATTAGAAGGGAGTTACTCAACAATGGAGCTTTAGTTTTTTGCCAATTTTTCTTTCACGACTAATCCCTTTAACATTTGAAGCTGGATATCTTTCACCTCATGTGTAAATGAATTCCAATGAAATGAGAAAAAAAAATACGTATTAAAAACTTTCAATATCATAACACATGCCTTTTTAATTTTGCATAGCTGCAATAAAAAGGCTTGACAATATACCAGCACTTATTTTTGTGTTTCATTTCATTTAGCGAATTCAAAATATGTTGACTCCGGTAAAACTCATAACAATGAAAATTTAGCCTAAAAAAAAAAAAACTGATATAATGACACTTAAAGTATGTTTAACAAGAGCATTCAGAGAATTCAGATCTCCGACAAAGGTTATTGGAGTTGTCCGTGGCCTAACATCTATCTCTGGTGGAAATTTAGTAAAAATCCGTAAACTTTAAATTGGCGAAAAATTACAATCTAGATCATTAATCCTCATTCACATCAGGATCATCTCTAACATTTAATGCGGGGCTCAGGATCTGAGATCTAGTTCCGGTGAAAATTTTGTAAAATTCCGTCGTGTAGTTTTGGCTTTATCTTTAAAATAGCAAACAAATTAAATCTGGATCTAGAATGACCTAAGATCTACCATTGATGAAAATTTGGTAAAAATCCTTGTTTTCCTTTTAACGTAATCTTGTCCACAAGACACAGACAGACATTAATAAACAGACTCGATCGCCTAACCTCTTTGGCGGAGGTAATAATGATTGCTATACTGACCTAAGAAATAGTATCTGAACACTAATACTCCAAAAATATACTACCTCCAGTAGATTTGCGCTAATTTTCTCGATCACTAAGTTAGTTGAAAAATCTAAATAATACATGGGATATATATTAATTTGCTGTTATATCTGGAAAATTTTTCTTCATATACAGATAGTCAGATTATTGGAGTAATTGCTGAGATTCTAAATTGCTTTCGGATATGAATTCAGTCACAAATTGACAAAACTCTCTCTCTCTCTCTCTCTCTCTCTCTCTCTCTCTCTCTCTCTATATATATATATATATATATTTATATATATATATATATATATATATATACATATATATATATATATATATATAAAGCAATCACAACAAATGTAGGCGTATCTACGGCATTGTAGGACAAAGGTGTCAGACACGCCAATTCATGTCTGGAGCTTTGCCACTTTTATTCACAACCTGGACTTTAGAAAATATAAAACTTTGATCGGGTAAAAACAAGAAAATCCTTATGCAAAAAAAAAAAAAAAAAAATATATATATTATTTTGCTAGTAGTTAATGATTTTTTGTCACATGAAATTAATTATGTAATTTACTTTATTTTGCTTAACCTATTATTCAGATCCTACGTCAATGAAATTCATGGAAGCAATGTGTTCGAAATATCAACAAACGTATATTACCCAATTGTCGTTTAATGAAAAAACATTACTCACTTAGGGCATAAAGAATGAAACGTTCTAAAAGATTTAGTATCTGATCGAGAAGATCATTTATACTTCATGTTGGACCTTTTGTCAATAACTGTCTAGTAAAATGATGAAGACCAAATTGGGCACACATTTCTTCAAACTAGATATATATACACACACACATATATATATATATATATATATGTATGTATATATATATATATATATATATTTGTATATATATATATATATATATGTATATATATATATATATATTTATATATATATATATATATATATACATATATATATATATATACAAATATATATATATATATATATGTATATATATATATATATGTATATATATATATATATATATGTATATATATATATATATATGTGTGTGTGTGTGTGTATATACATATATACATATATATATATATATATATACATATACACATACATATATATATATATATATATATGTATATATATATATATATATATGTATATACATATATATATGTATATATAATTTATCTATACATATATATGTATATGTACTTATAAATATATATATCTATATATGTATATTTATATATATATATATATATATATATATTTATATATATATAAATATATATTCATATATATATATACATATATATATGTATATATATTTATATATATACTATATATTTATATATATATATATATATATATATACTGTGTATAATTTCACTAACGATTTACATCTTCGATACACCTCCTCCCTTCCCTGCTTCTATATTATCAGCATAAGAGGAGGAACCTTCTAGATGTAATTAAATAGAAATTTGTTTTTGGATAAGACGTATAGAAACTAATATCTCTGATTCCATGTTAAATGGTTCAAGGTAATAAATTCTTCGTAATGGTAATTTGACCTTTTTGGGTGATATGATATTCGGATTAAAAATATGTCGGAATAAAATAAGAATGAAAATTTTTTTTAATAAGCTTGTACACGTGTATGGTACGTGATTGTATTAATGGGATGATTACACGTTTTTTTTTTTTTTTTTTGAAAATCTAGCCATAAAAAAAAGAGTACTTGGTTCAACATTTATTATAATTTGTAACTATTATTTCAGTAAGAAAAGAGTTTCTTATTTCTATACACATAGGCATCTCTCTCTCTCTCTCTCTCTCTCTCTCTCTCTCTCTCTCTCCCTCTCTCTCTCTCTCTCTCTCTCTCTATATATATATATATATATAAATATATATATATATATATATATACAAACACACACACACATATATATATATATATATATATATACATACATATATATATATATATATATATGTGTGTGTGTGTGTGTTAGTGTGTGTGTGTGTGTGTACACAATAATAATACCATCTAAAGCGAATTGTAGAATAATGAAATGGAATAAAAACTCTTTTTCTAATTAACAGATTATTACCTATTTCAGTCCATAAATAGTTTACAGCTCTGCTCTTATTAATTGACACTGAGGTGTAGGTAAATATGATAACCAGCTCTTTTTGTTACCGATTTCCCGCATCCCAAGTTAGCTAAATTCCAGTGTCAACACCATAGTAGGTATCCTATTTATTTAATTTGACATTATGATATAAAATTTTGAATGAGTGTCTATACTGAAGTTACTTCAAACTAGTGTATTATATACAAATGTAATTGCAATATACTAGTTAATAAAATGAATGGCAAATATCAGGTGATACTGCTTCCAAATAACTCAATTGAGGAGAGATTTTTCAGATTTCGAAAAACAAATATAGAGAAAAACTAGGCTACTAGTGTTAGGGTAAAAAAAAAAAGGATACTTTTTCAATCAAAGTAAATGGGAATGCATGAATAAAGACATCCATTGGCTATATATGTGGATATGAATGATGGCAATACCATATAAAGAGAGGACTGAACTTTCAACATTTACAGTATCTGAAGAAATTATAAAAATTGACAATGCTTATTGAATGATAGCTTACAAGACTGGATTTCCAATAATTCCTGACCGTGGTTCACGAAACTAAACTATCTCAATCGCTTAGTCTATGGAGGGAGTTAGAATGATAAGGTGTGATAGCCAAGAAAGGTTGTGAGTCAGAGGCGAGATGAATGCAACTGAGGTAACTCTTATTACAACACATTGAGTATGTATACACACTAGGTCCCGGTAAGAGGGTCACAAAATACAACATGCTATTTCTTGTCAACCGAATCCGATTCTGTAAACAGTTAACAATGAAGTAGGCAGACAGGTTAATACAAGTTGCTGTCAGTGCGTGAGGAGAGCTAAGATACAAAGAATAATATATACAAATAAAGAAGAATGTCGTGTACTGATGTTCGTGACACAAGGGTGGTACATGGCTCCCCTTCTAAAAATGGCATACTGTACATGTTGAATAGGGCGCCCTGATCTAGACAGGTGAACTGTAGGCAGGTTATCTGGCAGGAGATGACGAGGTTTTAGACGATCAATGGAGACCCAGTCTTCTTTGCCATGAATGTTTAGTAGGAATGCTTTCGGATTGCGTCGGATCACGAGGAAAGGCCCGTGTAAGAGGGAGTTAGTGGTGGGCTTGCTAGTGTCGTTGGCTAGGAAGACGTGGCTTGCAGAGTGCAAGTCTGTCGGTATATGATGCTTCGTTAGGAGCTTGTAAGTCTGGCGGCATGGAGTAAATTTTCCCACGACGTGTCGTATGCGCTGGAGATCGTTGGAGGAGGTGCCGAAGGAAAAAATTCGTCAAGGACGACCAACGGGTCGCCATACACCATTTCAGCTGCCGAGACGTCCAGGGCATCTTTAGGAGTGGTCTTAGTCCCAGGTAGGACCCAGGGAAGCTGAGTAAACAGTTGGAGTCCTTGCAGCAGGACATTAAAGCTGCTTTGACGGTGCGATGAAAACGTTCAAACATTCCATTGGCCGCGAGGCAGTTATCGGTGTAGAGTGATGCCGAGGAGATACGCTAATGATGTCCACAATTGAAAGGTGAAAGTGGTACCCCTGTCAGAAGTAATATTCGCAGGGATACCAAATCTTGCTATCCATCCTGAGAGTAAGGCAGATGTACGTAAGCGGGACGTTGCAGTATCCATGGGAATGCTTCAGGCCAAAGAGTGGAGCGTTCGATGACGGTAAACAGGTAACGGTGTCCTTGTGATGTGAGTAGGGGCCTACAACATTGACGTGAATGTGGGAGAGAACGACGCTGAGGTTGAGGAAAGGTGCCCACTCCTGAATCCGTGTGTCGATGTACTTTGGAAGTTTGCAAGAAGTACAGGCACGGACCCAATCCTTAGCATCCTTAGTAATGCCATGTCAAATGAACTGTCTTCAGCAGCTGTGCAGTAGGACGGCGGGAGGGATGTGAAGCCCGTGAATGAACTCAAACACCTGTCAGAGCGGTGGGAGAGGCGAAATACACAGTCACGGTCTACCAGTACTTACGTCACAGAGGAGGGTGGTGTTGGACTCATCGAGGGAGGATGTCTTCCAACAGAGGGATTTGCAGATGTCCTACATGCTTGATACTCTGTACCCTGTCGTTGGGCTACAGCCAAGGTGTTGTAATCAAATCCAGTTGAACAAGGGCCAACGTGTTTCTTAACAGGCATTGACAACAGATTAATTTTCCCAGGACATGTAGAGGGTGCAATTGTATTCAGCCATGGCGGAGTTATGTCCCTTTGATGGGCGGACCAGGCGTCAGACTATCGCGTGAAGGCTTCGACCAGAGGCCTGTGGTTTGTGCGAATGTCGAAGGACATACCTTCTAAGAAATTGTGAAGGTGACAGACAGCCAGTGCTCTTCCAGCAGTTCGCGATCAAAGAGTAGAATAACCCGATTGTGCCTTGGACAGTTTCTGCTGAAGAAGGCCAATGGGCGGGGCGAGCCGTTGACCACCTGTTCGAGTACTGCATCAATAGCGACGTCGCTGACATCGGTGTAGAGAAGGAGAGGGGCATGTGGGATGGGAAAAGTGAGAGCAGCAGCGGTTGATAGGGCATTCTTTGCGGTACTGAAGGCCGCGCCTGGAAGGGGACCCCACTTCAGGTCTTTTGGCTTGCCCTTGAGGGAGGCGTAGAGGGGAGCAGGAGTGATGGCAATGGCTGGCAGAAAACGGTGATAATAGTTGATCATGCCCAAGAATTCCTGCAGTGCTTTGACGATCTAGGGCGTTGGGAAATTCTGAACGGCTGCTACCTTCTCAGGGAGTGGATGGACTCCTTCAGGGATGATGCGTTGCCCTAAGAATGACACTTTATTGGCGCCAAAGGTACACTTGTCATACAGACTACAAGGCCGTCTTGTTGCACGTGGTCCAGCATGATGCGCAGGTGACGGAGGTGTTCCTCTTTTGAGGAAGAGAACACAAGTATATCGTCTACGTAACATACGCAGAAGGGGAGGTCCCCTAAGATGCTATCTATGAGACGTTAAAAAGTGGCCCCAGGATTACGACGGCCAAAACAGGAGTAATTGAAGGTGTATGTACCGAAGGGAGTGGTGATAGCGGTCTTGGGGATGTCTTCTGGGTTCATAGGCACCTGATAATACCCCTTCAAGAGGTTGAGTGTGGAGAAAAACTTTGCTTTGTGCAGGTAGGAGGTCATGTCGGCGATGTTTGGGAGGGGTAGTTATCCGGTTCTGTTTGCATGTTCAGGTGCCTGTATTCCCCACATGGACAGAGAGAGCCATCTTTCTTCAGGACGATGTGTAAGGGAGACGACCATGGGCTAGAGGCCTTTTGGCAAAGCCCCATTTCTTTTATTTCGGGGAACATCTGTTTGGGGGCTGTCAATTGATCCGGTGCCAGACGTCTGAATTTGGCGAAGACTTGGGGTCCCATCATCTTGATAAGGTGATAAATACCGTGTTTGGCAGGACCCATGGGCGTTTGGCGAATTTCTGGACGACGTGAGGAGGTGAGCGTAGGAATCCGTTGGTGCACTGATGTGGAGTGCGAGGTTGGAGGGTCAGGTTGATGAGGATTCACCAAGTACGAGTTTGCGTTGACCAATCGTCGTTGGGCGACATCGACCAGAAGGTGGAAATGAGAGAGGAAATCTGCACCGAGGATTGGCAATGTGACATCAGCAACGAGAAACTTCCAATTAAATTTGCCATTTCCAAACGATAATGTGAGGTTTCTGTAACTGTAGCTGGGTATCGCAGATCCGTTGGCAGCTACCAGGCGGACATCAGCAGACTTAGACAGACTACGTCCTGTCCTGAAGAGTTCCCTTGGCAAAAGAGAACAACAAGCAGCCGTGTCTACCAAAAATCACATGCCCGTTACTGCATCATGTAAAAAGAAAAAAATTAGAAACACGGGAGACCACCTCCATGAGCAATGGCCTACTTACACGTTTTTTGGCCAATGACAATCTTTGGCACATTTCTTTCCGGCAGCCCCGAATCTGAAGTGGTAGTAGCAAAACTACGGCCGATGGGCGGCAATAAGGGGCTGTAGAAGTCGTTGGTTTTGCGCGAGCGAGTGGTGGGTGATGGGTGTCTTTGTTGCCTCTCTGGCACATCACGGGGTAGGGGTGAGTGTCCTACGGCATTCACGTCAGCTTCGGTTGATGTTGAATAGGTATCCTCTTCGTCAGGAGTGGAGGCGTTGATGGAGGTCTTGAAGGTTGTGAAGTGGCTGTTCATAAGGGCATCGGCTTTGGTCATCAAGTCCATTATGGGTAAACTATCGACATCGGGTATGGCAGCGCGTACAGGTTCGGGTAAATGGAGTACCGAAAGGGTACAAAGTAGATTCACCTCACAAGGAGAGATGTCTGCGGCAGGTTGCAGGTGAGCGATACTGGTCATTTCCCTGAGGGCGAACAAAGTCCTTTGGTCCCCGAACGGTTGTTGAGAGAGCTGAAAAAGCTTTGCTATAACAGCGGCTGGCGACGGCGAGTACTGCTGCAGAAGGTGTGTTTTGAGGGTGTCATATGCTATTGGAGTGTCTCCTTGTTCACAAGGCCAGTCAGAGATTTCCGGGAAGGTGTCCTCGGGTATCGCCAAGAGAACATAATCTACTTTGGGGGTTGAGCGAGTCACGGCCTTGATGCGGAGCTGGACTTCTGCCCACTGAAACCAAGCAAATGCCTCTCCACTGCCGAACGACGAAAGTTTGAATGGGGCGGCGTAAACATACTTGTAGTCCGCCATAGTAATAGTGAGGGGGGGATGGTGGGAGGAGCGAGTAAACCATCGCGGTCACCAATGGGACTGGCAGGAGTAGGTTGTGAGTCAAAGGTGAGATGAATGCAACTGAGTAACTTTATTACGACACGTTGAGTATATACAGTATACACACTAGGTCCCGGTAAGAAGGTCACAAAATACAAACATGCTATTTCTTGTCAAACCAGCAACCGGTTCCTTTAACAGTTAACAATAAAGTAGGCAGACAGGTTAATACAAGTTGCTGTCAGTACGAGGGAAGAGCGAGGATGCAAAGGATAATATATATAAAAAAAAGAGAAATGTTGTTACTATGTACGATCGTGTGACACACGGGTGGTACAAAGGTATGATATTGCACTGAAGAATATTTAAAATTCAACTATGAATAAATTCACTTCAGTTTAATCTTCATCATGGAATTAGACTATCTTTGTTCAGATTTTCTCTCTTAATTTCACGAACATTGACATTAGGATGACATTATCTAAGTATCACATATGCTTGAAGGGACAATGATATTCCACGACCATTTCAAGGAATGAGAAGGCGACCGTCATTCATCAGATAAACGGACCTGGAATCTTTAGAGGTGATTAGTGTTAGAGGTGAATCAGAGGAAGGCTGCCGTTAATAGGCAATGGTGGGTTCTCATTGTTATAGGCATTGATGGACATTTAAACTAGAATATATAGATTTGAGTTACATTGATGATAAAGACAAAGTGTTAAGTGTCTTGATATGATATCAGCTGCATTAGATTGGAAATCTAATGATACATATAATAAATGTTATACTAATAACTAGTAGAGCGCAGACATCTGCCACAGTATCTTATTTATCGACCTTCTGCTTTGCCTTAACCTTGACCTTTTACCTCAACATGTATTAATTGGCGTGAATTTTCATAAACTCAAATACAAACCAAGTTGGATATCTCTGTGAAAACAATGTCCAAAATAATTTCTGACTAAGTAAATTAGACATTTCGCTTGACTGTGACCCTCACCTTTGACCTTGACCTTCTAAAATTTAATCATTTCCAACTCTTTACATGAGAGTTTAAAATCCCTCAGAGTTTCAATACTTTACAATTAAAACTATGCCCGTATGGTTGATGCCCGAAATTTGACCTTTTGCTTGACCTTGGCCTTCGACCCGACCTTGACCTTCAACAGTAACTTGTATTAATTAGCCTGGATTTTCATACACTCATATATGAACCCTGTTTGAAGTCTTTGTGTCAACGATGTCCAAAATTATGGCTCATTACCTGAAATGCACATTTTCTTTGATTGTGACCTTGAACTTCGACCTTGACCTTCCAAAATTGAATCAGGTTCAGGATTTTACATATTAGCTAATCCCTGCAAGTGTTCTTACTCTACAATTGAAATTGTTGCCAGAAAGCTGTTCACTCACAAATAAACACACAAACACACAAGAAGGGGGTAAAACATAATCTCCTTCCAACTTCGTCGGCGGAGGTAATTAAGGTACTGATATAATGGAAATATAGTGATATTGATGAATGAGTATGTATATATATATATATATATATATATAGATATATATATTTGTGTATATATTTATATATTTATATATACATATATGTATATATATATATATATATATATATATATATATATATATATATATATATACATATATATATATATATATAAATATATATATATATATATATATATATATATATATATATATATTTGTGTATATATTTATATATTTATATATACTATATTATAATATATATATATATATATATATATATATATATATATATATATATATATATATATATATGTATATATATATATATATGTATATATATAATATATATATATATATGTATATATACATATATATATATATAATATATATATATATATATATATATATATGTATATATACATATATATATATATATATATATATATATATATATATATATACACACATATATAGCCTATATATATATGTATATATATATATATATATATATATATATATATGTATATGCAGTATATATAAATGTATATATATATATATATAGATATATATATATATATGTATATTAATATACATGTAAATATCTATCTATATATATATATATATATATATATATATATATATATATATATATATATATATATATATATTACATATGTAGATATATATATATATATATATATATATATATATATATATATATATATATATATATATATATATATATATATATACATCAAAGTACAAAGTACAAGTACGCAGTAGAGACTATGCCTTTGTCACACAAAGCAGCCCTTTTTTTTCTTCAAAATCTATTGGATTTGACCTTGGAGTATGCCCCACATGTCCACAAAGTTTCGTTGAAATTGGTTCAGTAGTTTTGGCGTAAAGTTGTTCACGATTAAAACACTTAAATCATGATTACTGTTAAAGTACTGATGCATACTTGTATGCCGATGTATTTTCTTCAAAATCAAATGAATTTGTCTTTGGGTCATAACCAATATGTCCACCAAGTTTCGTTAAAATTGGTTCAGTAATATTTAGGTGATGTTGTTCACAAACAAAATTCTAACTTTACGATTATTTTCAAAGCACTGTTGCGTACCAAGTACAAGTCTTGTACTTTGATGTATTTTATCCAAAATATTGGAAATTCGTCCTTGGGCTATACCCAACTTGACCACCAAATTTTGTGAAAATAAGTATTGTAATGATTGTGTAAAGTTCATCGTAAAAAAACAGACAGGGATGAGTACACACTCGTCGCAAAAATTATGCCCAAAACAAGTTTTTTGTACCCCTCACTGTTTGTTTGGTTATGAAAAAGTTCACACAAAGACTACCATGCCGATTTACCCGAGAAGTTAAATTATAGTTTCAGCTAATATTATATATTTTTTCAGCTTAAATACATTTTCTTCACCCTAGTTGACCTTCGTTTCTACCGCAAATATTATGATTAAGAAATACAAGTACCTCCTTAAAAACCGCAATAATTGGGTTTCATAGTGGGAAATCGGGCCTTTTTGGTGGGAGAATACAGAAACGCGTAAAATAAGAGCTATCCAGTCTAAACACACCAGTCATAATAATAATAATAATAATAATAATAATAATAATAATAATAATAATAATAATAATAATAATAATAATAATAATAATAATAAAAATAACATATACTGTAATTAAATTCTACTAATAGTAATGAAACACTGGACACGTTTATTTGCCAGACTTACGGACGAATAGAAAATGTGATTTTCCCATTTTCTATGGAGTCGAGTCGTTCATAACATACTTCATCATATTAATAAAAAAAAAACAAGTAAAAAAAAACTCTTTACCTAGTTGAGCTTTTAATTTATTGATCATAGCTCCTATGATTTGGAAAACGGTCATGTTTTGTTACGCCTGTTAACCCTGTCTGCTTGTATTTCGGTGTTAATTTTCAGTTATGCAAACTTAGTACAGGTAAATCTGCCAATATTTCCATAACTTGCGGATAAACACTTCACTTACCTTTAATTGAATTAGAAGTAACAGGCGTGCATGTAACTGTTTAATAACCTTAAAATCTGAAAAAAAAAAAAAAAAATCTAGTGAACAACGTAGTCCATGGCAGTCAACTTACACGCCCTTTTTAAGAAGGACATGTGAATTCCAAAGTCGCAGTTAATTGATAATGTTAAAACAAAGTATCCAGGCATGTTTCAGCATTTTACCATACCCATAATTCAGAACCAAAAACAAAGGACGATGAGGCACTTTTACCCACCATGAATTGACAAAAGAACAAAATACCATATGGAGAAAAAATAACATGGCAGTGTAAATAGATTGGGACAACAATAAGGAACAATATTCATCGGTAAATATTTCCGTAACCCTTAATACGGGGATGATTCGAGCAACTTTTTCGTATGAATCATCTAAAAATATATATGATAACAAGAAAAATGATAATAGATCTCCAAATTTGGCGGAAACTGTAGTCATGTTGGGTATGATCCAAGGGTAAATCTGTAACAGTTTGGATAAAGTACATCAAAGTACAAGTACGCAGTGGTAGTCCTATTTTAAAAGTAAACACAATGATAAGTAAAATACAA
>NC_090733.1:27251811-27304311 GCF_036898095.1 Palaemon carinicauda | reverse complement strand
TCTATTTAAATGAACATTGGCATAATAGTTTCATTTTCTATCTTTTTTCATAACACATATGAAATTTAACAATGATTAGTCAAGTTATTTTTTCTTATGATAGATGAGAGATCGCAAAAGCATCACTTGAGATAAATCCTAATTTATGATATTTTGCAAAAGTGCCAAGATATTGGTTCATTTACAAAATCATCAGTATCATCGTTGGTAAGGTTACAAAATGCCCAATCAGCAAGTAGGTTAGGTTAGGTTAGGTTAAATTAGCTACTTGCTGATTGGGCATTTTATAACCTTACCAACGATGATACTGGTGACTTTGTAAATGGCCCAAAATCTTGGCCCTTTTGCAAAATATCGAGATACTTAGGTCATTTTTCAAAGTGACCACGAATTTGGTCTTTTTGTATAATGGCTTGGTATTTTGTAAAATGACCAATTTTCCAAAATGACCGTAACACACACACATACACACGCACGCGCGCGCACGCGCGCACACACACACACACACACACACATATATATATATATATATATATATATATATATATATGTATATATATATATTTATATAATGAGAGAGAGAGAGAGAGAGAGAGAGAGAGAGAGAGAGAGAGAGAGAGAGAGAGAGAGAGAGAACACTCTTGACCTTATATGTAAAATTCATTTGTAACATCCAAAGTCCATGTCCTTTCACATTTCAAGATTTTTATTTTGTAGCAGTACTACAGTAAATGTTTAAAAGATGTATATTTTACTTAAGTGGATAATAAGCGTATATACATGTATTATCATTGTGATCTGTGTAAAATACATATGCTTGCAGAATTACTGAAGTTAAACTAAATTTTCATTACTTTACTGGTGATTATTGTGAAAGGCCAATTTGTGCATATATGTCTATAAACAATAAGCAGTTGAGCATGTGATGATATTTTATTTGACTATGAATGAAAGCAAGTTTGACTAGACCAACTCTTTTGCTTTGAATTTAATTAATCATCGGTGATATCCAAATCTATATTCTGTTCTATAACACAAAAACTACTTATTAGAAATCTATAACCATTATCACATTGATTCGTCGGCTTTCTGCTTTCCTTCCAGGAATGTCGGTATTACAGTCACTTTCCCACATGCGATATACTGTGAGTAAAGTACTACTCGTCACGTCGTGGGAAAATTTACTCCATGCCGCAAGACTTACAAGCCCCCAGCGAAGCATCACATACCGACAGACTTGCACTCTGCAACGCGCGTCTTCCTACGCAATGACACTAGCAAGCCACAGCTAATGGCCCCTTACACAGGCCCTTTCCTTGTGATCCGACGCAATCCGAAAGCATTCCTACTAAACATTCATGGCAAAGAAGACTGGGTCTCCATTGATTGTCTAAAACCTGCTTATCTCCTGCCAGATGACCCGCCTACAGTTCGCTTCTCTAGATCAGGGCGCCCTATTTAACATGTACAGTATGTCATTTCTAGGGGGGGGGGAGCCATGTACCACTCGTGTGTCACACAATCGTACATAGTAACGACATTTTTCTTTTTTGTTTATATTATCCATTACATGTTTTCTCTCCCCTCGTACTAACAGCAACTTGTATTAATGCCTGCCTATTTCATTGTTAACTGTTAACAGAACCGGTTGCCAGTTGGACAAGAAATAGCATGTTTGTATTTTGTGACCTTCTTGCCGGGACCTAGTGTGTATACATGCCCGATGTGTCTAGAATAACTTATTCAGTAGCATTCATCTCGGCTTTGGTTCACAACCTCTCTTGGCTCGTCACATGGGTGACCCCGGGGGTCGACTAACTACTCCCGCCTTCCCCCCAATCACTGTTACTATGACGAACTCCACAGAAGTTGGCGCAGCCCCGTTCAAACTTTCGTCGTTCACCAGCGGAAAGGCAAATGCTTGGTTTCAGCGCCGTTTACCCGAATCTTTACACGCTGCCATACTCGATGTCGATAGTTTACCCATAAAGGACTTGATGACCAAAGCTGATGCCCTTATGGACAGCCACTTCACGACCTTCAAGACGTCCATCATCACTCCTGACGAAGAGGACACCTATTCAACATCAACCAAAGCTGACGTGAAGGCCATAGGACACACACCCCTACCCCAACCAACGACTTCTACAGCCATTTACTGCCGCCCATCCGCCGCAGTTTTTCTACTACCATTCCAGATTCGGGGCTGCCGCAAAGAAATGTGCTCAGGATTGTCAGTGGCCAAAAAACATGTAAGTAGGCCATCGCTTGTGGCGGTGGCCTCCCGTGTTTCTAATCTTGTCGTTCTCTTTTGCCAAGGGAACTCTTCAGGACACAACTAGTCTGTCTAAGTCTGCCGTAGTCCGCCTGGTAGCCACCAACGGATCTGCGATACCCACCTACAGTTACGAGAACCTCACATTTTTGTTTGTGAGAGGCATATTTAATTGGAAGTTTCTCGTTGCTGACGTTACAGTGCCAATCCTTGGTGCGGATTTCCTCTCTCATTTCCATCTTCTGGTCGATGTCGCCCACCGACGATTGGTCAACTCAGACTCGTACTTGTCGATACCTCTTCAACCTGCCCCCTCCAACCTCGCTCTCCACATCAGCGCACCCACAGATACCTACGCCCATCTCCTTGTGCCATACCCGGAAGTTTTCTGTCCAGAACTTTGCCAAACGCCCACAGCTCCTGCCAAACACGGTATTTATCACCATATCAAGACGACGAGACCCCCAGTCTTCGCCAAATTCAGACGTCTGGCACTGGACCGATTGGCAGCCACCAAATAGACATTCACCAAAATGGAAGAAATGGACCTTTGCTAAAAGGCCTCCGGCCCATGGTCGTCAAACTTACACATTGTCCTAAAAAAAGACCGCTCCCTCCATCCGTGTGGGGATTACAGGCACCTGGATATGTAAACAGAACCGGATCACTACCCCCTCCCAAACATCGCCAACGTGACCTCCTACCTGCAGAAAGCAAAGGCTTTATCCATGTTTGATCTCCTGAAGGGGTATTATCAGGTGCCTATGAACCCAGAAAACATCCCCAAGACCGCCATCACCCCTCCCTTCGGTACATACACCTTCGATTACTCCTGTTTTGGCCTTTGTAATGCTGGGGCCACTTTTCAACGTCTCATGGATGGAGTCTTAGGGGACCTCCCCTTCTGTGTATGTTATGTGGACGACATACTTATTTTTTCTTCCTCAAAAGACACACACCTCCATCACCTGAGCATCGTTCTCGACCGCCTACAACAAAACAGCCTTGTAGTCTGAAACGACAAGTGTACAAGTGTACCTTTGGTGCCAACGAATTGTCATTCTTAGGGCACAGCATCACTCCTGAAGGAGTCCATCCCCTCCCTGAGAAGGCAGCAGCCGGTCAAAACTTCCGTACGCCCTTGACCGTCAAAGCACTGCAGGAATTCTTGGGCATGATCAACTACTATCACCGTTTTATGCCAGCCATTGCCGCCACTCTTGTTCCCATTTACGCCTCCCTCAAAGGCAAGACAGAAGACCTGAAGTGGGGTATCCTTCAAGAAGTGGGCTTCTGCAACGCAAAGAATGCCCTATCAACCGCTGCTACTCTTATTTTTCCCATCCTACATGCCCCTCTCCTTCTCTCCACAGGTGCCAGCGCCGCCGCTATTGGTGCAGTACTCGAACAGGTGGTCAATGGCTCACCCCGCCCATTGGCCTTCTTCAGCAGAAAACTGTCCAAGGCACAATCATGTTATTCTACCTTTGATCGCGGATTGCTGGCGGTGCACTTGGCTTTCTCTCACTTTCACCATTTCTTAGAAGGTACGCCCTTCGTCACTCGCAGCCCTTTTGCCAATCGGCAATCAGCCCTAGGAACTCCGCCTGGAACTTCCCAGATTCTGACTCCACCAAACTTCAAGGATAATGAACATAGTAGCCACCCGACTGGGATGGAACCTCTCCTGACAAACAAACGCCTTAGTTATTGAGAGAGCAGTGCCATCCCAATCCAGATACAAACTACACACACAAGGACCAATCATTTTTTAGTATCTGTATATGATTACCCAACCAAGCTGTATAAATAGATTCTGTTCTAAACTATTCATCCAGAATTATCCCGATGATGAGAGGGCGCACGTAACAACTTTTTGTAATGCCTGCTTATAACACCTAGTAGCAAAACCTTATTTGTGCCAATTTTGACAAGTTAAATTTTAGTATAATTATGATGAAAGAAGAAAAATACGAATGATAGAAAAGGTCAATTGTAACATATAAGCTACTGAGGCAGCGACACTCATTAATGATGAAAATAATAATAATAATAATAATAATAATAATAATAATAATAATAATAATAATAATAATATTAACAATTATGATATTAATAATAATGATGATAACAGCAATAATAATAATAATAATAATAATAATAATAATAATAATAATAATAATAGAAGTAGTAGTAGTAATGACAATAATAATGATAATGATAATAATATTATTATTATTATTATTATTATTATTATTATTATTATTATTGTTATTATTATCATTATTGTTATTATTATTATTATTATTATTTTTATTATTATTATTATTTTAATTATCATTATAATAATAATAATAATAATAATAATAATAATGATAATAATAATAATAATAATAATAATAATAATAATGATGATGATGATGATGATTATTATTATTATTATTATTATTATTATTATTATTATTATTATTATTATCATTATCATTATTATTACATCCAACATAAAGGTCATATTTTCAAGTCGGTTTACGTATGTCTTTATTCACTTCTCTCTGTGCGTATGGACAGAATGACGTCAAAACTGCTGAAATTTTTTTTTCTTTTTTTAAATTGCACACAAAGATAGATATTAGGTTAAGGACGGACCCATTAGATTTGGGAAATGATATGGATCTCGATCCGGATTTTACATCCAGATTTGTATTTTTCATTATTAAAAGAAAAAAAAATAAACATATTGACGGATTTTGACGAAATTTCCGCCACAGGTCTTGGGCCACAAACGTCTCTATTACTTTTTCGATATCATCTGGTACCGGATCCGAATTCAAGATCCGGGTTTGCATTTTTCATAATGTTAAAAGATTGCGTCAAAGCAATTTACACATTGCATTTTCCCCAAGTTAAAAAGAAAATAATAAATATTATGCATCTGAAGAAACCATGGAATTTTGGAGGTAATACGAATACAAATCAGGATTCCGGATCAACATTGCGCTTTTCAATGATCAAACGTACATACAGCTTAATAAAATTTCGAAGTAATGACCGGAGACTTTAGTAAATGTTGTATTCATAATAAAATATTGAAAATTCCAGGCAATCAATTCAATCATCTATCTACTATTACTATCTGGGACAAAAACCTGTCTGTGATAAGCACATGCAACAATATAAAGTATTAACCACAAAACATTTATAGTTGACCAAGCGAGTAATTCATAGAACCTCATTCAACATAAAATTTATGATTATAGAACAATAAATAATAATAATTCTCCTAAAAATTTATGAAACATTAAGTACAATAAACAAAACACTTTCATAAACAAAACATGAAATATCTCTCTCTCTCTCTCTCTCTCTCTCTCTCTCTCTCTCTCTCTCTCTCTCTCTCTCTCGATACCTTGTTAACGTTTATGCTTGGCTAGGCAAAGTCATTACTGGTGGAGCAATTCAGGCCCTAACTTTGAAAAAATCTGAATTCCATATTTAAGCGAAATATACTGTATGTATTCCGATTTTAAGATTTTGTCAGCAACTTCCCAGGTTGACCGTTAATCACCTTGACTTCGAAAGAATTGAATGTTTTTTTTTTATGTAAAAGCTACTATTATTTTGAATACAGAATACTAGAGGATGAAAATTTTCAAGATAATTTCATTTATACGCATAAACAGTAATTAGGGTTGTTTTCATTGTGTGGCTCCATGCTTTTTTTTCTTATGGATGCAAAGGATATTAGAGAGAACAAGTGTTCCTGGAATTTTATATTAAACATGTTATTGCCTTCCCTATAAGTACTTAGAAATATTTCTGTCACTATTTACTGGGAATGATTCAAGGATTAATATAAAGGTATATTTAGAATGTATAAACAGAGATATTTTTTGTCTTTTTTTGAATATTAAGAAAATTCAGGTGGTATATACATATATTCAAATTCGCACCTAAAACACATGTAAACGTGTGTCCTTCCATTGCACGTACGTGCTGCGCCTGCTATATCTAGGAAAACAGTCATACATTCATTATTTCCTTGTAAATAAATAAATTACTATTTTCCTTCCTGCTTTAAGAATAATGAAGGTTTTCGTCAAAGACGTTATTACGTCTTCCCATAATACGCCCTTTTAACTTTGCTATTTATAATACTAACAGAGGCCAACTAAAAATGTAAATGCATCTTATTTCCGTGTAGTTGGGAGAGTTTTTGTTTTTATAGCATATGATTTTACCGCTATAATCCTTATGTACATTGTTCTTCTTCGGTGGTCTTTTGCAATGGCTGATATAATGTGTTGCAATTTTATATTATTATCAAAATCTTTAGACGATTATATCTTTGAGGGATTTCCAATTTGTCACTTTCAGGAAAACCAACGATGGTGGGAGGCAGAACAAAAGATCAGTCATCAAAAGTAATTATATTTGTGCATCCTCTCGTTACTAAAATTCTGTGAATAAGTTCAAGATTAGATAAAGACTTAACAAATATTAAGCATATTGTTTATAAAGCATTATCTCATAAATTCTGCTTTTTGTATAACATATCATTTGCTAATTCCCTTGTCCTGAAATGGTATCTATAGTTAACTTGTGATATGAAAAGTGATTAATTTCTTCTGTAGGTTAGTGATTTATGAAAAAAGAAAGAAAACAACTTATATATTGATTAATAGACATGACAACTCCAGAGGTATTATTTTGTTTCATTTGGTAGCCCACTGCATACGTCCCTGCCTAGCCATCTGCCGGACTGTGGTCTGAGTACTGCTTGAGCTCGATGTACTAGCCCTCCCTTGTCCTTGCTTGGATGGAGAGAGGTCTTGAGTGCTGATCATCTATATATATGGTTAGTGTCTAGGACAATTTCCTGCTAGGACATTGTAAATTTCCTGTCCCTCTGCCAATTGTGATCCACTTATTAACCTTTATAATACAAATAGAAAACCTATATCATATTGCAACTATGTAATGTTTTGACACTTGTATTTTTTCCTAAACTAGATAAAATATTACTTGTTTTGAATAGTGATTATATTCAAATTCATTACCGTTAGAATTTTAAGAATGTTATATTTGCATAAATCTCTTCATAATAAGAAGTGTTTTCTTTATTCCATCTTTTATTATCTAAACTGTTGAAACTACAAAGAAATCGTTTTCAATTATATTTTCAATAATTACTAAATACTAAGCTGGAAATAAAGCCCAGGATTATTTCTATTGAGATGATGATTATATCATAAATACAACTTCCACATCTTATAGATTTATAGAATTCCTATTTTCTGATCTATCCTTGGAAAATTAGCCCAGATTTTTACAGTAATTCTCATAAATCTTTTTATGAGATAAGCGTTTAATCGTTTGTAAAAAAAAAAATAAGCCTCATACTTTAAGCGATAAATCTCTAATATTGATTATTTTAAATGAATTGTAAATTTTTAGATAATTTTTTTATACTTGGATATGCACAGATAATTAAAAGCACAACACTATCAATCCAGTTGGTTTGGCTTATTACTAGACACAGAAATATAGAATCTTCAAAAAATAAGAAAATTTTATAATCAGTGCAGCAGTAACTCTCTGAAGTCGTTTTTCGTTTATCTTCTTCCTATTAAGCAAATTTGCTTTTCGAAATTTGTTTCTTTTTTTTTATCCTGTAATACGATTCAAGTTGTTCTAAAGTTCGTTCCGTTACCGCAATCTTATTGGAAAGAAAAATGAATAAATATGCATCTCCTAATTGATGACCTAAGAGGATTCCGTGAAAAATTGGGTAATAGACCCCATTCAACCAGTATTCAGAATTCAAATATTTTCTGCCCTTAATAAAACCCATTGGAAGCTTCAAGAGAAACCGAGAAGTCTCAAGTATCAAAGTCCGTAAACTTTGTAAACAATAAATAGTAAACTTTTTATTAATAAGCAACTATCTTTATGAGGCTTCAAGGAACAACTTCTGACTATATTGAGAGGCGAAGGGTTCAATTATAACTTATAACTTTTCCTCAGATATCGAGTTTTAAAAGAAGAAACGGGTTATTGGATATCCATTTATGAAATTCTAACGTCTTCATTGAGAGCCTGAAAGATGCCCTTTGCTATTTATACGGTTATTAATTTAACATTGTTATTCCTCCCTCCTTAATTGTTTGGTCCTAGATCTTTTTTTTTTTTTCAGGTTTGAGCAGCCATACTTAACATGATTACTTATATATCTAACGTTATTTTTGAACTAAAATTGGATGGCGGATAGTGATATTAGCAATCATGATAAAAGTCTAGGATTAAGAAATATAATTTTGATGCAGCATTAATAATTTCCATTGCACATTTTATATTTTTTTTTCGGTAACAACAAGAAATTAACTCTGCTGATAATCAAAGTATTTCCGAGATTATCATTATATGGGAAATTCAGACAAATATTTGATAACCGATATTTATGATATAAATATCTAGATTTCTTATTACAAACCAAATCCTACTTACAAATGACATTATCGCATGAAGTTATCTCGAAGAATTAGTTGTTAATTAGTTGAAAGAGGAATTAATGGCAGTCCAATTCTGAAAAAATAGTGTAGTATAGTATGAGAACTTATATAAGTAAATACAGAAAAAACTCATAGTACAATTTAAAAGAATAGCGCTGTTAGCAGACAGCATGCGCTATTTGAAAGGAAAGCATGAGATGTTTTAGGCAGGAAATAGCATCGTTTGGACAAAGGACTTCACACAAATTTCTCTCTCTCTCTCTCTCTCTCTCTCTCTCTCTCTCTCTCTCTCTCTCTCTCTCTCTCTCTCTCTCTCTCTCTCTCTCTCATACAGTCAATCGTTGATGCGTAACACATATTTATAAAAAGCCTAATATGAATATTCTATTGTTTTAGGGTATCTGTTATTATTATTTTCATTACTTATTAAGCCACAACCCTAGACGGGAAAGCTGGATGATATAAGCCCAGGGCTTCCAACAGGGAAAATAGCCCAGAAAGGAAAGAAAATAAAACAAAAATATATTTCAAGAAGAGTAACAACATTAAAATAAATATCCCCTATATAAACTATAAAAACTTTAACAAAATAAGAAGAGAAATAAGATAGAATAGTGTACGCGAGTAAACCCTCACGCAAGAGAACTCTAACCCAAGACAGTGGAAGACCGCGGTACACAGGCTATGGAACTACTCAAGACTAGAGACCAATGGTTTGATTTTGGAGTGTCCTTCTCCTACAGTATATGCTCTGCTTACAATAACTAAAGAGTCTCTTCTACCCTTACCAAGAGGAAATTGGCCACTGAACAATTACAATGCAGTAACCCCTTAGGTGAAGAAGAATTGTTTGATATTCTCAGTGTTGTCAGGTGTATGAGGACTGGGGAGAATGTGTAAAAAATAGCCCAGACTATTAGGTTTGTGTGTAAGAAGAGGGAAAATGAACCGTGAACAGAGATAAGGATTCAATTGCAAAAAAAAATTGGCCTATTGAGAAAGTTTCTTGAGATTTTCGGTGATCAATCTGTTCTGAAGTAGTGTTATAATTCTTTCATTCTACCTTGCCTCAAGTATTGTTCTCCTTTCTGGTCTTCAGCTGCTGATTCTCATCTTAATTTGTTGGACAGAAACTTACGGTTTATTAAATTTCTCATTCCTGTTCCAGATATTGATCTTTGGCACCGTCGTTCAATTAGTTCATTATACATGTTGCATAAGATTTTTTATAATTCTGACCATCCTTTACATTCAGATCTTCCTGGACAGTTCCATCCGGTTCGTAATACCAGGCAGGCAGTTAATTCTAATAGTCAGTCCTTCTCCATCCTATGGCTCAATACAAAACAGTATTCTAGAATTTTTATTCCAGCTGTGACCAAGTTATGAAATTATTTTTGTAATCCGGTAGTTGAATCAATAAAACTTCAGAAGTTCAAAGTTGCAGCAAAGGTTTTTATGTTGAACAGGCTGACAAGAGTCTTTTCATAGTTATAATATGACATATCTATTTTGATGTTACTGTTTTTAGAATGATTTATTGTTAATTTTTTCCCATCATTTATTTATTTCCCTATTTCCTTCCCTCACTGGGCTATTTTTCTCTGTTGGAGCCATTGGGCTAATAGCATCTTGCTTTTCTGACTAGGTTTGTAGCTTGGCTAATAATAATAATGATAATAATAATAATAATAATAATAATAATAATAATAATAATAATAATAATAATAATAGTACTATTTGGCCAGTCAAAAGACCCCATAACTCTCTAGCGGAAGTATCTCAACTGGTGACTGTTGCCCTGGCCAACCTACTATATTTTTAGTTCTATGTTTCACTTAATTTACAAAGAATTGTTTGCCTTAGGCTAAGTACCTACGTTTTAAGTGCTACCGTAAATCAAACTAAAAATAATGATTTAAACCTTTTCCATAACGTTCCCTTGTTGCTTACAACAGCAATTGTAACTTCGTTTTAAAAGTGTCCAGAGGAGGAAAGTTCAGCCAATCCATCCGTCAACCTCATTTGGAGCCATAAATTTTCTGTATTAAATATCACCCAAGACCCTGACCCTGAGAAAGGACGGAAGAAGGGTAAGAAGACATAAGTCAGTAAAAGCTTCTTTTATAATCATTTCGCAATTTTTATTGATATCATCCTTCACTTATATTCAAGTTATAAAGAATAGATAGAAGAATTATATGATAGTTATATGGAATAAAAAATTCATGCCATAGGCCAAAAATTAGGAATACATAAAGAACAATATCGATAAATGATTCTGATCCATTTCAATGTTTGAGTCAGTTTTTAGAAAGAAAACATCCGAAGGTCGGAAGCAAGAGGCATACAATATATGATATGACTTAGCTTCTTCACAGAAACTGATCTTTTTGTTATCAACTCTCCCTCTGGGTTCAACTTTGAATTATTTTTTTCATATCATAAAACCCACCTTTTTCACGACATTTGTTTGGTCATTCATCACTTCCTTAAAGACAAATCATATAAACAGTAATAACAGCAATCTTAACCAAATATATCAAATTACATAAAATCTAACTCTAAGAGCCATTCGCCTCATTTAGAATCGTTAAAAAGATATTTACTGACTAAAACTATTTCAATCTAACGAGACTTTTCTTTTAAAAATGAATACGGAATAGAGGGGAAATCAAGAAAAGAAAAAACTCATAAGAAACATTTAGTCATAAGACTTCCGAGCAGATTACATATATTTAACTCTGCCTTGGAATTAGTAACAAAGCACATAGCTAAATTTACTTATCCTCAAACTCGTAAGTGGCAAACAAAAGCGTCGGTGGACTTAAAAGTCGAAAAGAAAACACGGTTCCTACTTCTAGGAAATTTAATCCATTCAGGTACACAAAATGCTGAATTATGAACACTTGTATGCCATTCATAAGCCATGAATTCACAACGGGTTGCTGTGCGTCGACATCACGACTTCGTGTTTTGCATCTGAAAGAAACAAATTTAATGCGGCAAGAACGAACTCATCTGCGGGGAGGATATCAATTTTGCAAGCAGGCAAGGGATGGGGATAAGGTTAAGATGGCTACTGGTTTAACTTAGACTAAAGTATTAAAAGTAATAAATGCTTTTCTTATATCTCTTAAAATAATGTCTTAAATACTCTTTAGGAGTTGAATACAATTATTGTATAAATTATAAATAAATCCTCATCATCATCATCGTCCTCATCTGCTCAAACGCCTATGGATGCAAAGCGCCTCGGTTAGATTTCCCCAGTCGTCTCTATCTTGCGCTTTTAAATCAAAATTTCCCCATTCACCACGTTGCATAGTCTTCAGCCATGTAGGCCTGGGTCTTCCAACTCCTTTAGTACCTTTTGGAGCCCATTGGAATTTTCGTAAACTAATCTCTCTTGGCGAATGCGATGATCATGCTTTAACTATTTCCATCTTCCCCTCACCATGATCTCATCCACATATGGCACTCGAGTTATCTCTCTTGCAGTTTCATTTCTAATCCTGTTCTGCCAATTAACTTCCAGTATTCTTTTGAGGGCTTTGTTCTCAAATATACAAAATCTGTAGGAGATTGCTTCATTGTCATACCAAGGCAGTACAGTAATACCGATCTCACTAAACTTAAATATATATACAATTATATATATATATATATATATATATATATATATATATATATATATATATATATATATATATATATATATATATATGTATATATATATATATATATATATATATATATATATATATATATATATATATATATATATATATATATATACAGTATATACAGTAGATAGATAGATAGATAGATAGATAAATAGATAGATATGAATTTTTATACAATTTCAGGTTATATTATTTCTAGATTTCACTTGATCAAGCAATTACCTGATTTGCTTTTTCCAATATTTCATAAGACTCAAATTCTATGGATCCTGTATTAGAGACCATAGTTCCTAATTATTTAAATGATTCCACCTCAATAATCCATTCGCCTTCCGATGATATATCATCCTCCATTGCATATTCTGTTCTCATTACCTCTGTCTTTCTTTTATTTATCTCGAGTCCAACCTCATGTGATATTTTGTGCATTCAGATAGATATACATGTGTTCTTTTGATAAGGACAGCGTTATCAGCATACTCTAGGTCAGCTAAATCCCTGTTACCAATCCAGTCTAATCCTTCTCCACCATCCTAACTGTTCCATACATTACAAAATCCATGAAGAGGATAAAAAACATAGGTGACAACACATTCCCTCGGAGTACTCCATTGTTCACTGGAAATTCATTTGATAGGACTGCACTAACATTAACTTTGCACTTGCTCTGCTCATGAACAGACTTAATCAAATATGCACATTTAAGAGGAACTCCATATTAACGAAGGACTCTCCTATACAAAAAATGGCAGGTGTACACTATCAAAGGCTTTTTCATAGTCCACATATGACATCAAAAGTGGATTTCTATATTTTATATATTGTATACCACATGTCTTAAAATGAATATATGATTAGTACAACTTCTACCTTTTCTAAAATCCTGCTTGTTCATCTCTCAGCTTTTCATCAATCTTTCTCTTAATTTCTCCAGGACGACCATACTATATATTTTCATGACAACTGACGTAAGTGTGATTCCTCTGTATTTATTGCTTCCAGTCAGATTTCCTCGTTTTGGTAATTTTTCAGCAACACTCCTATCTCCCATTCATCAAGATTTGCCAATTCACGCCACATTTTAAGAAATAACCTTGTTAGTATTTCAGGATCCACTTTATTTTCGGCCAATATCATCGTAGCAGTTATTTTATAGTATCCAGGGGCTTCCCATCTCTTTAGTTTTTTAAACGTAGGTCCATTTTCCAACATAATGAATTCATTCCTGGGAACATTAAGGTCTTCCTCAGTTTCAGGTCAATAAATCAAATTATTCCCTTTATATCACCTATCCATGATCTCACTAAAGTGTTCCATACAACGTTGTCTTTATTCGTCTTCTGTTGTTATAACAGCTCCATCTCTCTTTTTGATTGGTATATGCCTCTTCAGTTTTTCCCCAGTAGAGATTTCACTATTAACTCTGTGATCAATTCTTACACAATAGCCACTTCCTGATTTCGTAGCTTTTTTCACCCTCTTCTGATTTACTGTCTAAATATCCTCTCCAGTCATTCCTGGCTTTTCTTTTGACTTCACTATCAATATTAGAAAACTTAGCATGCTTTACCTTGTAATTTTCACTACTTCATTGAAAACTTTCAATAATAAATGTTTGTCTTTGTCTCTTTTTATAGTATCCCAATTATCATTTGATATCCATGGTTTTCTTCTTGTAACTGCATCTCCCACAAATTCACTAAAACTGACTGATGTATGTTCCGAATATCGCACCATTCTTCATTTATTATCTGCTCTTCGTCTTTTGAAGTCTCTATGACTGCAAATCGATTCCTAAATTCAATTGCAATGGTTTCTCTGTGTTCATTTTCTACAAGCTTAGTTGTATCCAGCCTATGTTTTCTATCTACATTTCTGTTGGGTGCTTTCCGTTTTAATTTTCGTGGTTATGAGGAGTTGGTGATTTTCACCAATATCTGCGCCTCCATAGCTTCTAAATATTCTCAAACTCCTCCTTCTCTCCTCATCAATGGCTATTTGAAGTATTTTATTCTTGTAATTGCCATATGGTGAAGTGCATGTGTATATGTGAATGTCCTTGTGCTGGAAAAGAGTACCTAGTATAACAAAACCTTTGCTGAATAAAACCTTATGAAGTGTACCCCCATTCCATTTACAAATTCGCCTAGACCCTCAATACCATTCAGATTCTCTATGCCTTGATAATTCTTACCAACTTTAGCATTGAAGTAACAAATCAGTTTTCATCTCTCTCCCTGGATCTCATTTATTACTTTCTGCAGTTCTTCATAGTATTCATATTTCCTTTCTTCAGGGAAATCATTTATTGGTATTTAACAAATTATAATGGTCATACTGAACTGCTTTCATTAAAATTTTGCAAGCAACAATCTATTATTTACCGCACAGCAATCTGTTAATGCCTTTTTTGCTCTTTGTGTTATAGTCATTACTACTCTTTCTATTTCAATTCTATCTGTTGTCCCTAAGTAGATATATACACTATATATTACCTACGTCCCAAATTTCTTTACCAATTCACTTACAACGTGTTTCAGTCAGTGCCAAAATATCCAAAATATATTTAATAAATTCATTCGCCACTTGTTGTAAATTCTCAATATAATTCATGGTTTTAATATTCCAATTACCCATTTTCAATTTTTCTTTAGTATTCATGAATTGGGAGATTTTTAACTCCTTGCTACGGTTGGGACTGGGGGAATCCCCTATAGATATAGTCAGTCTATAGAAAGCGAAAAGGACATATTCTGTCCTTTTCGCTTTCTATAGACTGACTATATCTATAGGGGATTCGTTGGCTAAACTTATAAAAGGATAGCCAGTGCCTTGTGATTTGCAGTGCCTATCTAACCGAAGCAAGAGACCCCCTCCGGTCCATACTTATTCCAGTTGGATCATCCCCTAGGCATCAGAAGTAAAAGCCAAAAAGACATCCTACCTATCGCCTTAAACTCAGTACCTCACACTGCTGCCAGTAACTTCATCGAAATTCAAAAGGGCATTTCCTCCACGCCCAAAGTTCTCCTTACTTCTCCAAATTGCTGATCTGCTTATAAAACCGTTGGCAAAGATGAATTGCTAAGATATACCACCTAGTACGATAAATAAATAAGTTACTTCATTTCTAAGGAACTGAAATATTTCCAATTTAACCGATGAAACTATCCTTTTATGAGAAATAAATATTTTGGTTTGGAAAAATGTTAAAGGAAGGTATTTCTGATATTCTCATCTAATTTTATTCTTTTATCAAGAAAAACTGTAATTTATCTAAATAACAAACACTATCATATCTCTTGCCCTTACTTATATAGTATAGCTATTAAAGCTATAGTGACTATTGCTCAAGCATCGTATGGCCATTGCAAAGTGACTTATAGCAATATAGACTTATTTTTATTTTTCAGTTTTAAAGCTATGAATTCTTTGGACTTTTTGCTAGATTCAGAGTTGAAATAATCATTATTTTCGTTCTATTGCAGATGCTTATCCGCAGTTAGTTAATGATGAAAAAAATTGTAGTTCAACAGTGAATATTAGTTTTGCATGATTATTTACATCAATATGTAATCAACTCTATTTTTTGCTTTAAGAAAGCGATAAAGGGGAGAGTCTAACAAAATATAATTAGTAATAATATACATTTACCATTAAAATTAAGAAATTACATTTTACTTCGTGGTTAAGGATATTATTATATATACTTTTTTTAATATAGATGCAAAATGAAGAACAGTCAGTTTGCCATATCATTTATGGATTTGGTCTCCTTTTTTTGCATCGATATTCAATTTGATTTTGTTCTTATTTCATACACCATAGGAGTGAGGATACCTGAACGAGGTGAACTTGGTTTACGCATCGCAATGATCAGCAAAGCTATACTAGTCATGACCACTCATTCTAGATTGGTTTGCTATGAGCGACCAGACCAAAATCTTCCACCATCACCAATTTGCAGTAGTTAGCATGATAATAAAAATTAACCAAAACTTATACATGTATATCACAACCCCTTCCCGGCTGCCAGTCCCCAGTGGCAGTGTAGCAACTGGCAAGGTGGTAAGCACCTGCAGTCCACTGCAGGGATTGCTAAAAATCTCTGGAATATAAAAACCCAACTTTGGTAACTGAACCTTATAACAAAGGAGCCTATCTAAGGACTAAGATCTTGCTGTGTTACTAGAAGAGCTGAAATAATCAAGCTGGTATATAACGGATTTTGAGCGAAGCGAAAAATCTATTTTTGGGTGAGATGGCCATGTCGTCCTGATGGAAGTTCCTATAGGGTAGCTTCCTAGGGTATATTACAACTACGGCGATATTCCCAGAGAATTTACCTTAAGGTACCAGAATTCTAACTCCTGGAGCGAGTATCCCTCGTGAAAGGGATATCGCGACATATCAGAGGACGTATTCTAGACACGTCACATGGCAATCTACATCCTGGACAGAGATTTCGTCTCGTAGGAGGTGATTGACGAGATACGAATTCGGGAAAGAAAAAGGGGGAGCCGCTCCCAAGGCTTCCCTATCCCCCGATTCGTATGCGTGCCTGGCGCCAATCCTGGCGCCATCTGTATTCCTTGTAGCGTACACGAGGTGCTACAGATACTGTATGTAGGGAGGGGTCCTACAGCCCTTTCTTAGAAAGGCAAGGGCGGGTCCATCAGGACGACATGGCCATCTCACCCAAAAATAGATTTTTTGCTTCGCTCAAAATCCGTTTTTTGGGCTCAAGCCATGTCGTCCTGATGGAAGTGTACCAGAGCATTACTGTATCTGTGGATTCTCAGAACGTGCCGTACTCCCCGGAGGTAATTATTTCCCGGTCGACTAGACCTAGAGACCTAAGATGTTACCGTTATACATCTTTTCAACTAACTATAAACTATGTTAGAGCTTCCTGCCCCCTACAGGGAAGAGTCCTACTAGACTCTGGAAAAGTCTCGAAGAGTACATATATCTATTTATGAATACCAGGCAAGCTAATATAGTGGTCTCGCCCTATATTAAGTAAAGCATAGTTTGTAAAGGACCACTGCGTCAATATGAAATATCGACCAGTTTTCCGCACAATACTTGTATTGGACAAAGGTTTTATATCCGCATAGGAGGAAAACCAATGCAACATAGCTTGCATAAAGGAACAATTCTATTAGAATTATCCCAGATAAGGTACATAGAATGAATGCTCAATTATACCAATAAATTGACACAGGTGAAGGAGACGCAAGGTTCTCAAGAACCAGATTATTGACAGGCAATAAATAGACAGGTTAACCACAATTATATATATATATATATATATATATATATATATATATATATATATATATATATATATATATATATATATAAGAAGAGGATAACCCAAAACTTTAAGCATAAGTATGATAGTAAACAGAGCTTGTTTGTCTGAAAGAAAAAACATTAGATGCCACTTTTAAGATACCGAGGTATCAAAGTCATAAAAGCCTGTATTACAAATCAATGACATTAGCGTTAGAAACGCTCGGCACACATGTCTGCACTTATGCTAGGTTCACCTTCGGAAATGGAACAGTCTGGATGGGCAACACAGTGCCCTCACTTAGTTTGTAGTACAGTATGTAACTACACACTCACCCTGGAATTAATCGTCCCAATTAAGACCACTGTTCCTCGCAGAGTTAAACAGTATGGTTAACACCGCGACCCACTGCTACCACAGATCTCTTTTAGTTCCTCTACTTGCTTCGCATAGTGGCGAAAGAACACTCTGAAACACTTCCAGCCAGTGTATGAACGGAGATGTTCAAAATCCAAACAATTAAAGAAATTTAAGAATGAGGCAACTTTCCTCGGATCGTGACCTGCGGGTGTATTGTCAGGATCCGCTCTGCGAATAAAATATGTGATTTTCGCTCTGAGTTGATTCAGAGATAAATTTGAGCCTGATGTTTCTCCCCTGAATAGTTGACCACCCTTGAAGTCTGAAGTTCTATGAAGATAGACCTTTAGGCATTCTACTGGACATAGAGATGCATCTTCTTTCAGAGGGCAGATTCTCCAGGGACCCCACCTGTTGGTGGGTAACTCATTCTTGGCGAGAAACGTAGGATCCGGAAACAGGTTCAGTTCTTCCCCATCCAGGAACTGAACACGACCTGCCTCTCTCGAGAGGCTACAATCTCACTAACCCTGGCCCCGGACGCGAGTGCAAAATAGGAAAATAACTTCTTGTGTCAAATCCTTTAACGCACACTCTTCATTGCTCAACAGAGAAGCGAAATGAAGAACTTGTCTAAAGACCATGAAATGGGCTTTGGAGGTGCTGAAGGTCTAAGCCTAGCACAGGCTTTCGGGACTTTATTAAAGATCTCGTTACCTAGGTCGACCTGGAAGGCATATAGAATGGGTCTTGTCAAAGCAGACTTACACGCTGAAATCGTGTTCTCTGCCAACCCTTGACCATGGAGGTGGGGAAAAAAGATAAGCAGAAGTCTGTCAAGATCTCCTGCGGAATCTTCGCCTTGACAAAAGGCCACCCATTTTCTCCAAGATGACTCATATTGCCCTCTAGTAGATTTGCACTTATATTCCTCAAGGAAGTCTATACTGGCTTTCGAAATCCCGAAACGCTTTCTCACCGCTAGGGAGAGAAAATCATGAACTGCAGGGTCCGGGTTTTCTGTTATGAAGCGCAGACAGTTGACTTCTGGACTCGCTGGGTCAGAACTGGATCTGGTAGTGGTACAAACTTCAGCTACAGTTCCAATGCCAGGAGGAACCACACGCTGTTCGGCCACTTGTGGGCCACTATTGCCGCTACCCTTTGAAGGATCTCAGTTTGTTGAGGACCCTCAACAGAAGGTTGTGAGGAGGGAACAGATAAATCTTGGACCATCTGTTCCAGTCGAGGGACATCGCGTCCACTGCTTCCGCTAAGGGGTCCTCGTACGGGGCACGTACAGGGGCAACTTCTTGTTGTCTTTCGTCGCAAAGAGGTCTATCTGCAGTTCTGGGACTGATTCAGAATGAAGGAGAATGATCCTGCGTCTAAGGACCATTCCGACTCTATCGGTGTGAACCTGGATAGAGCGTCCGCTGTCACATTGCGGACTCCTTGAAGGTGAACTGCCGACAGGTACCACTTCTTCTTTTCCGCCAATCGGAAGACGGCCAACATCACCTGGTTGAGAGGTGGTGACCTCGATCCTTGTCGATTCAAGTATCTCACAACTACCTCGCTGTCTATCACCACTTTATGTGGAACGAATGACGCGGGGAGACTTTCTTTAAGGTAAGGAGCACTGCCCTAGCTTCTAGAAAGTTTTATGAGAAAGGTCTTGAATAGCCTGGACCAAGTCCCCTGGACTTTTTTCCGATGAGAGTGACCTCCCCATCCCTCCTTCGAGGCGTCTGAGTGAATCGTCACCGACGGGGGAGGTGGCTGAAGAAGAACCTGACTTCTTTAGATGTCTGGCTTGGAACCAAGGCCTGAGAAGAGTACTTAGCCGAAGCGGCTGGTCTTCTCAGATCTCTTCACGCGTTTGATGCATAACTTCTCCAAACTCCGATTGCATCCTTTAGCTGTGCTCTTAGCACTGGGTCTGTCACCGAAGCAAACTGGAGAGAGCGCAGTACTCTCTCCTGCTCGTGTCTTGATATCCTTTCGGAATCTTGAAGTCTCTTGACAGAACCCGCTATCTCCTTCCTTTTCTTCGCCGGGGTGGAGAAACGGTGTGACAAAAGGTCCCAGTGGATCTTAGCCACTGGAACTTTTGAGATGGAGAAAGTCGAGACTTTTTCTGTTGATCTTGAAGCCTAGGTACTCTAGGAACTGGATCACTTGACTGGAAGCTTGCAAGCATTCTGTCTCGGATGCTGCCCACACCAACCAGTCGTCCAGGTAGGCTACTACCTGAATTCCCTTTAGGCGAAATTGTTTGAGAGCTACGCTCGCAAGCTTCGTAAGAATCCTTGGGGCTTTGTTTAGCCCGAATGGCATGGCTCCGAAGGCGTATAGTCTTCGTTGTAGCCTGAACCCTAGGTAGGGGGAGAGTCGATGACTAATTGGAATGTGCCAGTAGGCGTCTGACAAGTCTATAGAGACGGAATATGCCCTCTTGGGCAGTAAGGTCCTTATGTGTTGCAGTGTTAGCATTTTGAATTTGCAATTCACTATGAACTTGTTAAGTGGCGACAAGTCCAGAATGACTCTGAGCTTTTCCGAGTCTTTCTTGGGAACACAAAACAGCCTCCCTTAGAAATTGATGGGCTTCACCCTTTTTCTCCAACAGTTCTTGAACGTACTCCTCCATAACGGGGGTGGAGTGTTGGAAAAACCGAAGGTACGGGGGTGGAGTGCTGTACCAGCTCCCGCCCAGTCCATTCTTGAGTAGGCTGTGGGCCCAGGGATCGAAGGTCCACCGATCCCGAAATTTCAGAAGTCTCCCTCCTACCGGTATCACCTCACTTGGACTGCCGTCCTGAGGTCTTGCCTTCCTGACCACGCCCACCCCTGAATCCCCTTCCCCTTGAGGGGCGACTAGACGAGCCTCTGGCTGCTCCTCTAGGCTTTGCTCGAAAGGAAGTAGACTGCCCTTCGAACGCTGGGGTGAATGCCGTGGACTGTGTCGACACGGCCTGGGGTACCCACTGAAAGGTGGTCGGGGTTTGTGCCACGATCTGGGGCACTGGGGGCAATGGCAATTGCAGTTGCTGTTGCTGTCTAAGAGGCTTAGCTGGCCGAGACGGTAGCCTAGTCCTCATAGTCTTCCTCTTTGGTTGAGGACCCTCATCCGGGGAAGACTTTCTTTTGATAGCCAGGCCCCACTTCTGGAGAAGGTTTCTATTCTCCAAGGCGGCTTTATCAACAACTTCTTTGACCAAGTCGGTAGGGAAAAAGGTCTTTTCCCCAAATGTTGGAGGAGATTAGTTTCTTTAGCTCGTGCCTCACCGTAGCCGAGGTAAACACGAACTCCCTACAAGCTCTCCTTGCCTTGACGAAGCCATAAAGGTCCTTCGTCACTGTGGCCAGATGAGGCTTGGCCACTACCATGAACATTTCATGGACCTTGGGGTCACTTGCCATCGTTTCGAGAGTAGTCTGAAGAGACATTGAGGCAGTCAGTCTTTCTTTTGTATCGAACTCACTTCGCAAAAGAAAGTCAGACAGCTTAGGGAGGTCCTTGCCGAACTGACGTCCGGCAATATCAGCCTCCAACTTTCCCACTGAGAACGTAAGATGGACGTCCTTCCAGTCTTTGTGGTCCATAGGCAGGGCCAGCGACAAGGGTTTACACTCCTCTAGGGAGGGGCAAGACTTGCCGGCCTCGATTGCTTTTAGTACAGCCAGAAACCCTTTTTGTAAAAGGGGGAAGGCTCTAGTAGGCGAGGACACAAAGGAAGGGAGCTTCCTATTCAATGCAGCTACCTTTGAGTTAGAGAAGCCCCTCTCTTTCATCGAGGATGAAAGTAGAGCTTGAGCCTTAGCATGGTCCATCACTATGACCTCCTTTGGCTCTGTCTCCTCCTTTGAAGCTGGTTCCTTCCTCAGCCGGACATAACAGTCCGGATATGATGCCTTGCTGGGCCAGAATTCCACCCTCCAGGGGAACTGAGCCCAGCTTATCCGAGATGAGGATCTTTCCAGTCGTCATCGGCATGTGCTCAGCATACCTCCATGGGTTAGCATCTGAGCACAAGGGAAGGTCTTTCACATTGATTTTTTTCTGGGGCCCATGTGATTCTGCAAGGCACTGCATTCGCAGTTCCATTGCAGCCGCCTTCTCCTGATTCTCCTTCTGTATTTGTTGTATCATTCCAACAATAGAAGAGAGGGCCTGTCCCAGCTCTACTGGGAGACCGGCCGATGTAGAGGGGCTTGAACTTCATCCTGGGCTTCTGCCAGGAGGTCTTCCTCCTGACACCCGTCCACATCAGACATCCTGTCATTTAGCTGGATGTCTTGCATCGCGACCGCGACTTCAGCATCCACCTGGATCTGAACTTAGGGGATCTCCTCTTGAGGCTGGGGAATCACTGCATCAGCTGATGCCTTAGGGAAAGGATACGCCCTCATCTTCTCACTTGGAAGATAAGGGCCAGAAGTGTTCTTTTGGAAGCCCCTTACCCAGGTACGAAGCTTCTTCCTAGCTATTTAAATGTCTCATTAATCAGGTTAGTGCACACAGTACATACCTGAGGGTCCCAATACCGGAGATCATCCTTGGAGACAGCGTATGCTGCGTGTCTCCTACAAAACTCATGTCCGCAGTGGTTCTTGCTGCTGACATTGCAGAAAGCACTTCCCCACTTCGGAGTGTCCTTCTGTAAAGAGAAGAAATTTCCATGAGTATCAAGTGAACTATGTATCACTGGATATGCATAGTATAGCATAACAATTCATAAAGGAAAGACACACACTTGTGTTTCCCTCACAACCCATTGTTGCTGCCTTCCAGATAATAAAATCAAAAATGGTTTATCTCTTCTAGAGTAACCAATGCAAGGTTTCCAGAGGAAACAGGTGGAGCTCACACCTAAGCAATGATTTTAAAATCCTGGATAATAGACAGGGAAGAACTCAGCTTCCTATCTGAGGGCAACAGCAAAGGGATGTGCAAGAAAACACAATAGTGTTAGAAGTTACAGTGCTGTACCAAAACCTTTACTATAGTTTTCTTCTTACTGTATATGCTATACAGAAGAATACTAGTACAGTATAGGGGGATGTGTGCCGGCCTGCCTTTGCCGGCCGGCACACACCACAACTAGCTTTAAAGTATACTACTTAACAGCTATAGGGCGGCAGCACTCTGGTTCAAATGCCTGTGCCAGTCGGCAGCAACTGCCGGCCGGTAACAGCCAGTGTTGGCCGGCAATGGCTGCCGGCCAGCAACTACACAAGGTAGTACCCAGCTGCCGGCCACACTCTTGGTGACCGGCAGACAAGGACTGACATAAGCCGGCCGGCAAAGGTACAAGACCGATGCCAGCCGGCAGCAAAAGAACCAGAGGACTACACCTGCCCGGCTGCCGGCCTCATAGGCCGGCAGCCGGGACAGGTACAGCACTAGAAGAAAAATAGAATGGATGCCGGGATAAGAGTGTACACAACCTCCAAGCCCGGCAACCGAAAGAGTGCATATAAGGAAGGGGAGAAACTAATTCAGGCTTCCTTGACCAATGCCGTCCGGCTCTGCCGGCAGGCATGGATGAGGGACCAAGAGAGGTCCGGGCAGCACTCGAAAACATAAGACCCTTGCCGGCCAGCAGCTCTGCCGGCCGGCAATGGGCTGAGTCAATTCCACATCCCAACCTATACTAGGTACAGAAGTAGAACGACGTACAATACAGTAAGACCCCTGCCGGCCAGCTCTGCCGGCCGGCAAGGTACAGTACAGTAATGGCTAGGCCATTACGGAGATAGAGGGGGAAGGGACAAGAGGGTCCTGCCAACCTTGCTTTAGTGACAGATCACCCGCAGCAGCCAAGAAACTTATCTTAGCCTAAGGGAGATCTAAGGGGAAAGGCCAGCAATACTTGCCAGCTTCCAAAGCACCAAAGCAAGGAAGGCGTTGCTACTCCCAAGGGAAGAACTTATCCTCCCCCGAGAACAGCAACAGGACTAGTCTGGTAGATCACAAAAGAAGGAATCATATCTACAGAAACCTTCGGTAGTGACCTAAGGGAGCTAAGCTCCCTTTGTATGTGTTAGGTCAGCGAGGGGGACTCTGCCCCAAGCCAGACAACACAGACTCAGACTAAAAACTCTGTTGTTCTGTCCCTCTTGAACCATAACTACAGGAACAGGAAGGTACAGTAACACCCTAGTATAGTTTTATCGAAAATAAATTCGGAAAAAACTACTTAGGGATAAGCCCAAGGCTTAAACAGAGGGAAAGGGATTGCATACCTTCTCCGAAGAAAAGAAAGCAACCGGGGAGTATGATAAAGTATACTAAGGCTCCATAAGCAATTAGCCTAGGCACCAAGAGAATCGATTACCTAATTCACCGAAACTCACAAGTATACAATCTTGGAAATATTCCACACAGTCTAAAATGTATAAAATATAGCCTAAAGCTTCAATAAAATTTTAATTACACTCGGAAAAACCAAAAACATGCATGAAGTACTAGGACCAAACAACTAGGCTACATGGCCTAGCGTAGGCCAGAATGGCGAATACTTCGCCAAATAATACTAAGCACGAAAGGAAATCCTATGTAATGCTAAATAGCTATAATTTATTAAAGCAAAACAACCAGGAATGTCGCTCTGACTAACTAATTTATACCTAGCGAGCGACAGTGTCCAGGACACCTCTGGTAGGCTACGGCTCTTGTATCAAAGATTAATCCTATTAATCACTCAAAATTTTACCAAGAGCCTACATTTATACATAACAGACACTATACTCAACTTATCAGAGGCCGACGAAGACGAAGAAGCCATGAAAAGTCGAATAAATCCATGATTTGCGAGAAAAACAGGAAAAAACACCGAGTTGTTAAGCTACGCAAAAAGGAATACAGATGGCGCCAGGATTGGCGCCAGGCACGCATACGAATCGGGGGATAGGGAAGCCTTGGGAGCGGCTCCCCCTTTTTCTTTCCCGAATTCGTATCTCGTCAATCACCTCCTACGAGACGAAATCTCTGTCCAGGATGTAGATTGCCATGTGACGTGTCTAGAATACGTCCTCTGATATGTCGCGATATCCCTTTCACGAGGGATACTCGCTCCAGGAGTTAGAATTCTGGTACCTTAAGGTAAATTCTCTGGGAATATCGCCGTAGTTGTAATATACCCTAGGAAGCTACCCTATAGGAACTTCCATCAGGACGACATGGCTTGAGCCCAAAAAATAAGATTGAGGGAAATTAGAAGAACTGGGATATTTTGTGTAGAATTAAGAGAGGGTCATGTATTATCCTTCAAAGAAGATTAATGTAACAAAGAAAATTGAATGGGCTTTTTTATAATAAAAATCTTTTAGGTTATGGAAGAATGGTGTAGCACCAGTGATATAATTGTAAAATTAATTAGCAATCTAAATACGAAGTATAAACTGAAGATCATTCAAACCTATACACCACCAACATCCCACACAGAGGAAGAAAAAGAAACTTTCTATGATGATCAAGAGACATTTATGAAAACATTATACGACTCAATTTATATTTGTTTTGGGGGATTGCATTGCTAAAGTAGGTTAAAAGAAGGGAGGAGAATCAGCAGTAGGTAAATTTGGAGTAGGCACAAGGAATGAAAGAGGAGACATACTTGTAGAATCTGCTGAAATAAACAATTTTAGAATCATGAACACCTTTTATAAAAAGGAACATAGAAAATGAACAATGATGAAACCCAAATTAAGAAACGAATAATAAAATAGATTTTATTATCTGTGAAAATGTTAATTTTGTTGATAATGTAATAATGTTAAACAAGTTAAAGTTAAATCATCGTAGAATAGTGAGTAGCAGAATTTTATTAGACATAATGAAAGAGTGAGAAAAAATAATTTTCAGAACGAAAATAACCACAGTTTTAGTAAGAGAAAAATCTTGTGAGGTTAGTTTAGCAATACAAAATGGGTACTCTTAGCTACATGATGAAGTGGAAGCAAGTAAAGAAGAAATTAAGAGTAATTCAACAAAATTCATGTTAGAATCGGCAAAAAAGATAGATGAAGAAGTTCCTAAACAAGGTTAAGGAAAACTAGTAAAAAAAGAAAAAAAAATAGATGGAGGAGAAATTATAGAAGTAAAATTCGCTGAATTCTACACCAGATGTTTGCAAAAATTCTTCATACCTACAGCTTGGAAAAAAAGAATTATTATCATAATTCACAAAAAGGGAGACACATTACCGCCCAATAAGTTTACTCTTTGTAATATGTAAAATGATTATAAAGATCATATTAGGCCGCATAGCAAGATAGCTAGACTTTAATCAATCAAGAGAGAAGGGTGGCTTTAGAAGTAGGTGTTCAACAACAGCCCATATCAATTAAATCATTCAGCTAATGGAAAAATCAAGAATATGTGACAATCCACTGTATATGGCCTTTATAGATTATGAAAAAAACTTTTGATTCTGTCAAAACCTCATCAGCAATGAAAGCCCTTCAAAAACAAAGAATAGAAGAATTTTTTATTAGGACACTTGATATATATATATATATATATATATATATATATATATATATATATATGTATGTATATATATATATATATATATATATATATATATATATATATATATATATATATATATATATATATACAAGAAGCACAGCAATTCTAAAACCATGTAAACATAGTGAAGAAATTCCGAGTGAGAAATGAGTTAGATAGGGAGACCCCCATCTCTCCTAAATTACTCTCAGTATGCGTAACAAAAAAAGTTTTTAAGAATTAAGATCGAAGAATTGATTTTAATGGCAAATACCTTAACAACTTAAGATTTACAGATGACATAGTTGTATTTAGTGAATCATGGGAGGAACTATAAAAGATGATAGAAGATTTGAATAGAGATATCAGAAATATAGGACTGAAAATGAATATTTGTAAAATCAAGATAATGTGCAATGAAAATGCACAGGGACAACAAATAAGAGATTGTACTTAGAACAGACGGTAAGTGTGTCCCCCAAGAAACGAGACGGCAATAAGAAGAATGATAAGCATGGGATGGAGAGCATTTGGTAAACTACAATGAATATTATTATAAACAGTAAAATGACAATTTCTCTAGAAATAAAAGTATTTAGGTAGTTGGTTCTACAATTATTAAATTATGCATAAGGAACCTGGAGCCTTACTAAAACCTTAGAACATAAGCTAATTAGCTGAAATTCGGAGACGTATGGAAAGAATAATGATATGAATAACACTAGCAGACAGAAAAAGAGCAACATGGATATGGTCGCTCATGCAAGTTAGAGTAGTTTGCTTAGTTTTAATGTTATTCCTTGTTTTTCTAATATGAGTGACGATGATATCCAAAAATACTCATACAAATATATATATATATATATATATATATATATATATATATATATATATATAAATATATAATATATATGTATATATATATATATATATATATATATATATATATATATATATATATATATATATATATGTGTGTGTGTGTGTGTGTGTGTGTGTGAGTGTGGGTGTGTGTGTGTATGTGTGTGTTTGTGTGTGTATGTGAGTGTGTATAAACGTATGCTTACGTGTATGTGTACACCTGTATATGTACACATACAAAATAAAACTTATTTTCCAAAAAAAAAAAAAAAAAAAAAAAAAAAACTCGGTGTTAAGAAGTTTAGCTGTTCTGTCAGGAAATACAAATACTCCTACATAGCTATACACAATCAATTCCTTCAATTTCAAAACGAAAATCAATTGATTACGTAATTGAATCTCTGTATCTACCATTCCCTGCTGGATGAGTTAATATAGGAGCCAAGCATGATGTCCGAAATTACTTTTAGTTGACAAATCCATAAATCCTGTCGGTATACTTTAAGCCACCACAGTTGTAACTGACAGGTCGACTGAGGAAACCAGATTTAACTGTTTTGTTTAGACTAGTTTGAGCGTGCATGTAGTATTTTGAACTGAAGACAAGCCGGAAACGGGTTCAAATGAACTGAAGCGAATGACGAAAATCTAGCCGTCCGTTCTCTTGAACTGATATCTGGTTTGCACGTGTATGGGAGTGCCTGGAGTCTTGCCCTCAGTGTGACACAAACTGTCGTACTGTCAACATGTAATTTGAAGTCCCGAGAACATAAGCTATTTGTTCTGAATTTATCGTTATTTACGGGTGATACCAATTATTTTGGAAAATAAAAAAAGTAATGATTATTCTGACAGCTATGAAAATGCTGATGAGGAAAGCAAACCAATAATTTATTCACATTGAAATATACGTTTCCATTAATCAGAACATATAGCAGGATAGGGATACGACTAAATTATATTATGATATGCACATGAACCTGTTCAGAGTAAACGAACGTTAGGTTTTTCTTTCGAAACTTTTCAACATCATAACCTACGAATTTTACGCCCTTGTCATTGTAAATAAAAAAAAAGCCAAGTAAATTAACGTTTGCTGGAGATATATATTGAAATGTTTGGAGTAGATCTATCCTCACCATTTTGATTGTGTTAAGCTTTTATTGCTGTTCAGGTTGAGGTGTGCAATATATATATATATATATATATATATATATATATATATATATATATATATATATGTGTGTGTGTGTGTGTGTGTGTGTGTGTATGTGTGTATATATATATATATATATATATATATATATATATATATATATATATATATATATATATACCGGTATATATATATATATATATATATATATATATATATATATATATATATTTATTTATATATTATATATGTAAATGTATATATATATATATATATATATATACCAACTTTTATACGTAGGCCTGCTCCTTTAGTTAGTACTACTTCATTATATCCTAGAACTTATTGAATCATGTCCTTTTGCTGTATGCCACGGAACTATATGTATTGAACTAAATCAATGCACATACGCATATACTATATATATATATATATATATATATATATATATATATATATATATATATATATATATATATACATATATACATATATATATATATATATATATATATATATGTATATATGTATATATATATATATATATATATATATATATATATATATATATATATATATATATATATATATATATATATATACATATATATATATATATATGTATATGTATATATACATATAAGTATATATATATATATATATATATATATATTTATATATATATATATATATCACCTTTTAACCTATATATATATATATATATATATATATATATATATATATATATATATATATATATATATATATATCACCTTTTATACCTACTCCACATGTTAGTGCTAATTCATTATATGGTAAAATTTAGTGGATTAAATTTTCTTGCCACTGAACAATTGTTTACACCATCTATTTCTTGCACGTCAGCTCAACACTCCGGTTAGGCAGATGTTGGGGAAGAAGAGATGTTGCCACGGTGCTGGCTGAGTGTCAACTGAGGTTGAACGGATGGCAGAACCGGATAGTGGGCACATTCGATATCTGGCAGGACTGTCACTTCAGCGACCTGTCAGTTAAAACTGTGCGTGTATGGCGGGCTTTAGGCTGCTAGTCCTCATACATGGATACATGGAATAACTGCTTAAATGATGTTGGCCGAAATGAAGTGACTCCCAGAATAACTTACAAGATTGTTTTGTAGAATGTGGCGGAAAGAGGCAAATCCTGATGAATGGGACCTATGAGTGTTGGTGCAAATGGTAAAAAAAAAAAAGAGACCTGAATAATTGCCATACTTACAAAGGCATCAAAAGGTATGGCAGTAGCCGTGACAATATTTTAAAGTGATAACTTGGTGAAAAGCTGAAAGATGAACAAGCAGTATTTAGGAAAAGTCGAAGTTGTACAGACCACATTTTCATTTTTTGACATGTTCTACAGCAATGTATGAAATATAGAAGTCCACTTTTGATTGTATTTGTAGACTAAAAAAACATTTGCAAACCAGTTAATCTTAATCTTGTGGAGAGTCCTGCATTATTATGGAGTTCCCTTCAAGTATGTACATTTGATTAAATATGATGATGCGTATAGCAAGTACCGAATTAATCTTAGTGGAATCCTATTAAATTAATTTTCATTGAACAATAGAGTACTACAAGGAAATGTATTGTCACCTATGTTGTTTATCTTCCTCGTGGAATTTGTAATTAGTAGAGCAGTTGGGGATAGGGGAAAAGGGATTTACTGGATTGGTAATAAGAAATTACCTAACCCAGAGTCTGTTCATGATATTGTCTTTATCAGTAGAACACCACAGGATTTACAATACTTGCTTGCCAGAATGCATGAAATATCACAGGATGTTGGGCACAAGATAAATAGAAGAAAGAATGATGATGAGAACGGGATTTGCAATAAAAGATTAAATATCATGGGAAGGAGAAAGGATTAATGAGGTAGAATCATTTAGATATTTAGGAACTATGATCACTAATAAATGGTCTTTAGAAATGAAGTTTCATTAGAGACTGAAAAAAAAAAGAGAAAATGGGTAGGTTTAGTAGAATCTAGAAATCAAATCGCCTGAAATTACTTATAAAAGTGTATCAGTTTAGTGAGATATGTGTTACTTTAAGTATATGATTCATGATATGACAATGAAAAAATATCGAGCCGATTTTTTAGATTTGAGAAAAAAGCCTTCAGAAGAATATTGGGAGTTAAATAGCCGGACAGTATTAGAAATGAAACTATGAGAGAGATTATTCGAGTGCCATAAGTGGATGAAATCATTGTGAAGAGCAGATAGAGACAGTTTGGTCATGCTCTTTGCACTTCCCAAGAGAGATTAGAGCACTAAGCTTTCAACTTAGCTCTACAAGGCCCTAAATGAGTTGGGAGACCCAGGCCTACATATCTGAGAACCATAAAACGTGAAGTAGGATCTGATGAATGGAAAAGTATTATTATAAAAGCAAAAGATATAGACGACTGGTGAGATCTAGAGTAGACCCTTTGCGTCAATTTGCGTAGGAGGAGATGATGATGATAAATCCAAATGAAAGATTGATACCAAACGTAAATATAATTTTCCTGTAATTTACGTATCATCATGATTTATTTCTATTACGATTTTTAGTACCGCATTCACCATTCAAACAAATGCAAATATTATATATATCCAGTGGATATATATTCCCAAGATAGAATTCGGTAATAAATACTATTGTGGTTGGTATTTACATTGATTGAAATCACGAGTTTTAGTGCTATATTTTTACATACATACTTATATATATATATATATATATATATATATATATATATATATATATATATATATATATTTATATATATATATATATATATATATATATATATATATATATATATATATATATATATATATATGTATTTATAAATAAAGTATATATATATATATATATATATATATATATATATATATATATATATATATATATATATATATATATGTATGTAAAAATATAGTATATATATATATATATATATATATATAAATATATATATATATATGTATTTATTCATATATATATGTATATATATATATTTATATATATATATATATATATATATATATATATATATATATATATATATATATATATATATATATATATATATATTGTAACTTAGTTGTCATTAATTTCTGAATTATTTAAGTTTTTAGACTTTTAATGTTAAGTATAGAAGTGTTGTATTTTTTCTTTATTAGCTTTTTGTCTCCTCACCGGTGGTTATCTTGGTGTTTATTATTGGCTAACGACTATTTTATATTTTCAAGTTGTGTTGGTTACGTGGCAGCTCTCCTCCATTATCCGAGGTATGGAGGGTTTCGCTTGGAGGAGTTGGCCTCAGTGTGTTTCTGAGCCTCCAACCTTGAAGGGCACGATAATTGCTGCTGGATTTATATTATTCATCGCCATTGCAGAGCTGCGTTGTGAAGCTGTTTAGCTTTTTCAGGATATCCTCGCTCTGCATTAAGGATTTTTATCCTTTATATACTGCCCTTGGTTCAGTAAAAGCCAAGGGGACCTCTCTGCCCCAAGGTAAAAATTTTGATTGTTATATTTGTGTGCCGGGCCCACGACCTGTACTCCTGGGCGGTCTGCAATATTGGAGCATTCAACACCATTGTTTTGGATCCTGGTTTTCTGCCACCTGGAATAAGCCTCCAGCTGGAGAGTTTATTGTCTTCTTTGAGGAGACCCCTAGAAGTGTATGAGGAATTTGTTAGGGATATTTAGTGTGTATTTGTTAGGATATTCTTACTTTTCGTTTGCCTCCTCCTTTCTGGACCCTCTCCCCTTTTTGTATGCTTGTGTTGATGACCTTTCTTTAATTGTGTAATTGTTTTCTTTTACAGGGAGTTTAAGAGTGAGTGTTTATCATTAATTACTGTATTGTTGAGGTTCAGGTGTTATTTCTGTCTGAAACTTGTGTATTAATATTAAGTATATTTTTGTGGTATTTTCTTTGTCCCCTTGAATTGACTTTGCACTCTTATTGAAATTGTATACTATTCCACCTTTTGTGGACTTAGTATGGTACTTAAGTGAATACTGTTTGAAAAGTTTAGTGTTTTTGTGTGGTGGTCAAGCCATCCATCACAAAATGGCGACCGTGACAGGATCTTTTTGTTCCTAAGTATTCACCGGTGTATGTGCAAAGTAAATTCTTGGGGTTGTTTTTCAGGCAGCATATTTTCACCTCCTCGTGGTTTTTTTTTTGTAATTTAGTATTGTGTGAATAATAGTGGTCATCATGGTTAATGTACTAGACCTCCTTAGCGGAGAGGGGTGGCAAGAGAGACTTGCAGAGTTGAATAGGGAAGATTTGGAAATTGTATCAGAACATTTTGAATTGGAATATGATGTGTCAATAAGAAAGGGTGTATTGCTATTGCAAATTTATGAATGTGTTAAAACTGTAAAGGCTGGTGGGGAACAAGTGAAACCTGATAAAGCACTGTTGTCTGTAGAAATTTTGGATAGGCAAATTGCTCTGAGGCAGATGGAGTTTGATATAGAAAGGTTTAAGGCGGAAGAAAGAGAAAAGGAGAGGCAGCATGAGATTGCCATGAAAAACTCAGGTTCCTCTTCTTCCTCTCCCCCTTCCCCAAATAGGTCAGTAACGCCTGCTATTAATTTAGCGCAGGCTCTCAAATTTGTGCCTAAATTTGAGGAAGACAATATTGCAGAGTTTTTTGTATCATTTGAAAGGATTGCAGCAAGGTTGGAGTGGCCCCAAGAGTATTGGACCACTCTTATACAAAGTAAATTGATTGGAAGAGCTCAGAGGGTGTATGTAACTCTGGAGGAGGATCTGTCATCAGATTATGAGTGTGTGAAGGCTATCGTCTTGAAGGCCTATGAGTTAGTCCCTGAAGCCTATAGGCAACGCTTCAGGAACTTGGAAAAAAGTAGGGAGCAAGCTTTTATTGAATTTGCAAGATCGAAGGAACAATATGCTAGTGATTGGTTCAAGTCCAAGGAAGTGGTAAATTTTGAGAAATTGAAGGAGTTAATGTTGGTGGAGGAGTTCAAGAGGTGTGTTCCGGATAAACTGAAGGTTCACCTCGAAGAGTTAAAGCTAGAGACCATTCAGGAGGTAGCCATCGCTAGTGATGAGTATTATTTGTCTCATAAGAGTGAGTTAGGGGGAGTAACAAAAATTGTTAAGTCTGGATGGGGTAAAGTAGGTAGGAATAATAATTCTAACAATAATAATAATAATAATAATGCAGGAATGTTTACTAGAAATAATTATAGAGGTAATGATCAGGAAAATGCCAATACTAATATTAATTTTTCTCCTAACAGGACTAATAGACCTAAGATATATAATCCCGAGAAATTGAAAACATTGACGTGCTTCTTTTGCAATAAGAAGGGCACGTAAAGAGCATGTGTTATGCATTTAGAAACTCACAAAATGCTAATGTTAGGCCAGTGATGGGTGTGGAAGAGAGAGAGAGAGAGAACCTACCCCATCAACATCTGCTGATCAATGACTACCTGGTTGTTTTGACAGATATTTGTCCTTCGGTAGTGTCTCTTTCGCCAATTCGTCCGAGAAAAGACGTGTGCGTATTTTGCGTGATACCGGTGCAGCTCAGTCTTTGATATTAAGGGAGGCATTACCTTGCAATTTTGTACCAAAAAGTGGGGAATTTGTGTTATTGGCTGGTTTTCCTGATACGGTAAAATCGTATGCCATGGAAAATTTTAATTTAATCTGCCCTTCCTTTGCAGGGAATTTGAAATAGGCCATCGTTGATAAATTTCCGGTTAAAAATGTTGATGTTGTGATAGGGAATGATGTTGCTCTGAAGAATAATACTTGTCCCATATTGATAAACCCTGATAGTGAAGTAGCAGCAGTTACTCGTTCTAGTGCTAAAGTTGTTGACGCTGCAGAGTCAACAATTGATCTAGATTTAAGTAGTTTAGAACATAGTGATAGCGTAGTTGTAGATCTTGGGATTTTGAAGGACAAACAGAATTGGACTATTGAAGAGCTAATCAAAACTCAGAAAAAGGATTTTCGGGATCTCCCTATTGAGTCAGGTGAGGTGACTGATATAACCGGTCCCAAATTTAAAATAATTAATAATATTTTATATAGGTTGACTAGGCCTATGGAGGCTGATAACTTTGATTATGAAATTTTGAAACAGATAATGGTTCCATTTGTTTACAGGAATGAGTTGATATCATTGGCGCATGAAAGTGGTTTGGCCGGACATTTTGGCATTCATAAAACTTCTGGCAAGTTGTTAATGAATTATTATTGGCCGAAGTTGAAGGCGGACGTAAAGAAGTTTGTCAATAGCTGTGATGTTTGTCAGAAGGTCGGTAAACCTAATCAGCTTATTCCAAAAGCGCCTCTATGTCCTATTCCAGTGGTTTCCGAACCTTTCACGGAGGTCATTATTGATATTGTTGGACCATTACCAAGGACTCGTAGTGGAAATGAATATATTTTGACTATCATGGATAGGATGTCTCGATATCCCGAGGCAATACCACTACGTACGATAAAAAGTGTTAAAATTGTAGATGTACTAATTGACTTTTTTACCAGGTTTGGGATGCCTAAAATTATTCAATCGGATTGTGGTTCTAATTTTGTTAGCAGGTATTTCAGAGATAAAATGGTAGAGTTAAATATAAAACATGTGACCTCTTCTCCATATCATCCAGAAAGTCAGGGAGCTCTGGAGAGATTTCATCAAACCCTGAAATCGATGGTAAAGAAATATTGTTTGATTAATGGTTCTGAATGGGATAAGGAATTACCTTATTTGTTGTTCGCTTTTCGTTCTGTCCCAAGTCAGTCTTTAGGTTTTTCGCCTTTCAGCCTTGTGTTTGGCCATTGTGTTCGAGGTCCTCTTGATGTTGTTCAAGAGTCCTGGGAGGGAGACGTCCCTGAGATCAATTTATTAGATTATGTGTCTAATCTAGGTGATAAGTTAACAAAGGCTTGGAAATTTGCAGGTGAAAATTTATTGTGTAGCCAAAAAAGAATGAAGTACTTTTTTGACAAAAGGTCTAAAGCACGTGACTTTGCAGTAGGCGACAAAGTTTTGGTTTTGTTACCCATTCCTGGAAATCCATTGAAAGCATCTTTTTCAGGTCCTTGGAAAATTCTGAAAAAAATTAGTGAAGTTAATTATTTAGTAGAGACTCCCGAGAGAAGGAAACCTTTTCAGCTTTGTCACATAAATATGTTGAAGGCTTATGTAGAACGGGAGAAAGTCACTCCCGTGGCAACCATAGGGAATGCTGTAGTTTCCGAGAACGATAAACTTTTTTCTTTTTCAGAGGGTGAAAGTATTGATGATAATTGTTTTAATGGAAGTGAATGGCATTCAGATAATAAGAATTCTTTGAAACATTTTTCTGGTATGGTTTCTCATTTAAGTAATGAAGAACAAAAGTCTTTAAAGAAATTGGTATTTAATTATAATGAATTATTTTCGGATGTACCGGGAAGGACTAATGTCCTTGAACATGACGTGGACGTAGGTAGTGCCACTCCTGTGAAACGAGCGCCTTACAGGTTGAATCCCTTTAAAAATGAGGTTGTGGCGAAGGAAGTTGATTATATGCTAAAACATGACCTAATTGAACCTAGTCAAAGTCCTTGGTCATCCCCTGTTGTATTGGTAAAGAAACCCGACGGTAATTTCAGGTTATGTTTTGATTGCCGTAAATTGAATGAAGTGTCTAAGTCTGATTGTTACCCATTACCACGAATTGAGGATTGTATTGATCGTATGGGTAAGGCCAAGTACATTAGTAAATTCGATTAGCTGAAAGGTTATTGGCAGGTTCCTCTTTCGAAGCGGGCAAGGGCCCTGTCCGCTTTCGTAACATCCCAGGGACTGTTTCAATGTAAAGTGATGCCGTTTGGTATGAAGAACGCGGCTGCCACCTTTCAGAGGTTAATGAATACTTTAGTCTATGGTTTAGAGGGGTGTGTAGTTTATATTGATGATATTGTTATTTATAGTAATGATTGGGAAACTCATTTAAAACGTATTAGGGCACTGTTTGAGGTTTTGAAGAAAGCAGGTTTATTAATTAATTTAAAGAAAAGTGAATTCGCAAAGGCGAGGGTCGTATATTTGGGTCATGAAGTTGGTAATGGTAAAGTTGCTCCTAAGCAAGCAAATATCGAATGTATTGAAAAAATTTTAATCCCTAAGTGCAGGAGGGATGTCAGAAGATTCCTTGGGTTAGGTGGTTACTACCGAAGGTTTGTTAGAAATTTTTCTGACATCGCCGATCCTTTGACTAATCTCTTAAGAAAGAAGGTAGCTTTTGTCTGGACTGATGAAACACAAAGGGCTTTTGATAATTTAAAAAGAGTATTAATTAATTTCCCTGTCTTAAGAGCTCCTGATTTTGACCTTCCTTTTTCTCTTGCCACGGAAGCAAGTGACGTTGGTGTAGGAGCGGTGTTGTTGCAGAATGACGAGCAGGGAGTTTCTCATCCTGTCGCATTCTTTTCAAAAAAATTGTCCTCCGCCCAACGTAGGTATTCCACTGTGGAGAAAGAGACTCTTGCTTTAGTATTTGCTATTAACCATTTTCAGGTTTATCTCTCCTCCTCAGATACACCTATTAAGGTCTTGACGGATCATAATCCCCTGACCTTCATCAGCAGATACAAAAATAAAAATCAAAGATTGATGAGGTGGAGTCTCATGCTGCAAGAGTGGAATTTAGAATTTTCCCACATCCCAGGAAAAGATAACATTGTTGCCGATTTTCTCTCTCGCAGCGTTGAATATTAGTTGATTGACAGAGGGCTATGCAGTTATTAAAGGTAGTATCTGTATCGTTCTAATTGTGGTGTGTGTGCTGTTGAAGTGGGCACGTAGTGAGTAGAAGTAAATGTATATTTAAGATTTATTAATCATGGTTTGTTTACAGAAGACTATAATGTTTTGGGTATAGTATATGGGATCTGTAAGGTTAAAAGGTGAGGGTGATCACTGGTACTTTCTAATGATTGATTAATTAGATGGGTCATAGGCTCACGGGTCTGTAGCACAACACAGCCGTTTTTTAGGCGCTACAGGCTGGTGTATGAGTGGTACCCTAGACTAAGTTAAGGTTAATCTACTAAGGTTTAGAGGTGTCAGGTACGATAAGGTTTATAATAAGCTAAGAAAAGAGATAGGTACTAATCTGGTATTCTGTATTTTCAGGCTAATAATTACGCGTCATCGATTTTGTTTATTTGTTTGCGCAGGGGAGTCTTGTGGTGGTCTTCTCTGTGTCGTTCGGTGTGTGTGTATGTATTGGACACTATGGTGATAAGTGTGATATATAACACTGAAATAGACAGTGGTTTTTGTGATCAACATTTATTGCTAGTGAGTGATGTGTATCCCTGAAAATGAACAGTGTATTGATTGTGGAAAAGGTTATAGCCTTTGGACTATATATACAGAATCCGGTTGTTAGTGCAATGACTCTTTATTAGGTTTATTAACGGTGTGAGTGATGGGAAATTTTTAGGTGGGGTATCTATTTATCGAATGGTGATGTTTTGCCTTTCTGGTTTTGGAAAGTTTTCCTGTGATTAGTATTAAGTTCAAGAGGTTGTTAGTATTTGTTATATATTGTTATATTTTGTTTTCCTTGTGAGCTGCAAACCTTGGTACTTGCCACCCTCTTTCCTTTCGTTTGTCATGTCTTTGCAGGTGGTTTAATGACTACTTTTTTTGTTATTTTATTATTTCAATATGTGATTAAATGTTAACGTACATTATAAAAAAAAAAGGAATTTTTTTTTTTTGGTCGGGTGAGGAGGTGTAACTTAGTTGTCATTAATTTCTGAATTATTTAAGTTTTTAGACTTTTAATGTTAAGTATAGAAGTGTTGTATTTTTTCTTTATTAGCTTTTTGTCTCCTCACCGGTGGTTATCTTGGTGTTTATTATTGGCTAACGACTATTTTATATTTTCAAGTTGTGTTGGTTACGTGGCAGCTCTCCTTCATTATCCGAGGTATGTAGGGTTTCGCTTGGAGGAGTTGGCCTCAGTGTGTTTCTGAGCCTCCAACCTTGAAGGGCACGATAATTGCTGCTGGATTTATATTATTCATCGCCATTGCAGAGCTGCGTTGTGAAGCTGTTTAGCTTTTTCAGGATATCCTCGCTCTGCATTAAGGATTTTTATCCTTTATATACTGCCCTTGGTTCAGTAAAAGCCAAGGGGACCTCTCTGCCCCAAGGTAAAAATTTTGATTGTTATATTTGTGTGCCGGGCCCACGACCTGTACTCCTGGGCGGTCTGCAATATTGGAGCATTCAACACCATTGTTTTGGATCCTGGTTTTCTGCCACCTGGAATAAGCCTCCAGCTGGAGAGTTTATTGTCTTCTTTGAGGAGACCCCTAGAAGTGTATGAGGAATTTGTTAGGGATATTTAGTGTGTATTTGTTAGGATATTCTTACTTTTCGTTTGCCTCCTCCTTTCTGGACCCTCTCCCCTTTTTGTATGCTTGTGTTGATGACCTTTCTTTAATTGTGTAATTGTTTTCTTTTACAGGGAGTTTAAGAGTGAGTGTTTATCATTAATTACTGTAATGTTGAGGTTCAGGTGTTATTTCTGTCTGAAACTTGTGTATTAAAATTAAGTATATTTTTGTGGTATTTTCTTTGTCCCCTTAAATTGACTTTGCACTCTTATTGAAATTGTATACTATTCCACCTTTTGTGGACTTAGTATGGTACTTAAGTGAATACTGCTTGAAAAGTTTAGTGTTTTTTTGTGGTGGTCAAGCCATCCATCACAATATACATACATATATATATATATATATATATATATATATATATATATATATATATATATATATATATATATATATATGTCAACTCTTGATCAAATTAAGGTTTATAATTTATTTTTCAAAATATTATTACCGTTAGTTATGAGGATAACTTAATGAATGTTCGTAAATTAAGAACTTTCTATATATCAAGTGGTGGGGATCTTTGGTAAACAAATAGATATAATGACAGATTCTAATAGAGAATGTATTTTCACCTCAAGTTTGAATATTATCACAGATGACGAAGGCATAAATGTTATAGTGAAAGCTGTTTAACCGTCAAATAATTTGCACAAACAAATGTAGCTAATTATGCTTACAAAATTCTACCGAATTTCAAAGGATGTTACCATTTTACTAGTTATTTGTAACGGCTGGCTATAATGCATATGGAAATCTTACCTGAACCTCTTCAAAGGGAAGCATTTCATATTGCGAGTTCCTCGGTGCGTTTAGCTGAAAACCCTTCAGTAAAAAGGAAAATATTTATTCCATAAACGAAGGCACTCACCTCGTACATTGGCAAAGGCTAATTAACCTTTATATTATCTAAGTTGCATTTCCTTTCATGTGTCATTGCCCGTCAAGTTGAGTGGTATTATGAATTGAACATTGATTGACGTATTACCTTTATCGATATATTCTTTTCATGTTCAAGGGTTCAAGTTTATAATCTAGTATGGGAATATCCAGAGACAGTAGTGGCAAATATGGATTTTGAATGTGTATGATTATGGTGATTGCATGATTCGGAATACAACTGCATGTATTATTAAAGGTTATGGACGAACCTCTAAAAATCTCTCATATATATGCATACCTAGTACAGACAGAAGATGAGACCGAAATTAAAAGAAGGATAAGCATTGGTAAACAAAATGAGATTATGAAAAGTAAAATGCCACTTTCTCTAAAAAGAAAAGTATTTAATCAGATGCTCATATCAGGATTAACTTATATATCAGAAACTTGAGGCGTTACTAAAGGTTAGAACATAAGCTATTTACAACTCAAAGAGCTAGGAAAAGAAAAATAATGGGATAAACAATTAGAGAGAGAAAAATAACAACATGGGCAAGAGAGAACTTGAGAAGAGGATATTCTAACAACATATTAGAAAAAAGAATTTGACATGGGCATAACGTATGGTAAGAATGGCTACGTTTCATTCTAATGAAGTTGACCGAATACATTCCTACAGTTATGGAAGTTTATTTATTATTTGAAATATTGTAATTTAGATAGAATATGAAATTATCACATCATTTATTAACGTCAGTAATCTTATCTAACGGTATATAACTTTTATTAATGAGGAACAAGAATTGATATTAATTTTTCCAATTCAAACAACGTTTCTAGATCCTTCATAATTCATAACGTAGCCTACACTATATTATGATTAAGGTCGTAGATTCAATATTTTGTTTAGGCCTTTTCTTTTTACCATGGATTATATTCTATAAGTCTTAATAAACCTTTTCCATGAATTATCTTTGATATTGTAATGAAATAAAGTTAATTAAAAGCAAAGCTTTTTTCTCGTTGCTGAACATCCCAATATTTAGTCAAATGTAATTTGCAACAACATTGAAAAGAATCTCACAGTATTGCTGGAAAATGCATATTATCTATTGATCCAAATTAATATTATAGATTTACAAATCCTTATTAAGCTTTAGACTTTTCCTGAAAGTTTTCAAAATTTGCATAGAATTCTGAAAAAGCAAATTATAATATATCAGAAATTTCCACAATGTCATTTAGAAAACTCTGTTAAGAAAGCAAAGATAAAATTGTATTTTGAAATTAAGTATAAAAAACAATTGATTCCTCGAATTTGATTTTTTTTTCTTCTTTTGCATAAGAGATTCTAACTGAAAAAAAACAAGAAATACTGAAGTACGTTCTTGACATGTGAGATACATTATTAAAGGCAATAGAGTTTAGACTGGGTTAATTAGGACATCTCTGAAAGGGAGCAAAAAATGTCGTCAGACATTTGTTAATTGGAAGGTAGTTTTCCGGTGGATGTGACAACCAGAGTCTAGTCTGACGATCACGCAATCATTTCAAAGCTGCAACTGGAGGGGAAACGTTTCATATAGTGAAATTGTAATGTTAAAATTATACATAAAGGTGTGTTTTTGTGAACACTATAGGATGATTTATTTCTTGTTATTATTTTCTTACAAGAAAATATTCCTGTTTATTAGATTTGCGTTATACTTTTGGAAAATTATAATCTTATTTATATATTTCAACTTTTTTTTTTTTACTTTATTTTATCTTTCAGTAGTATTGTTGAAACCAAACAGTCTTAAGTATTCTATTACTGTACATTAATTTTCATAAGCCTTCGTTGTTTTAATAGCAAATTAAGTATATCTAGTGAATTTGCATGCCACAGAAAGTTGCATCATATGGTGATGAGATTGAATCACAATCACTTATATATATATATATATATATATATATATATATATATATATATATATATATATATATATATATATATATATATATATATATATATATATATATATATATATGTGTGTGTGTGTGTGTATGTGTGTGTATGTGTGTGTATGTGTGTATGTATGTATATATAAATAAATATAAATGTATATATATAAATATATATATATATATATATATATATATATATATATATATATATATATAAATATATATATATATATATATATATATATATATATATATCTATATATATAAATATGTATATATATATATATATATATTTATATATATATATATATATATATATATATATATATATATATATATATATATATATATATATATATATATTCTTCTCTGCACATTTCTGTCGAATTCTGGTTTTTTAAGCTTAGAATTGAAATCAACCCCTCTTCACCATCATAGCTACGGCCACTGTCATACTACCATCCTGGACCAGGGTTTGATTCCCGGGTTTTCAGATGCTTTTGTCATATAGTGATTTCGCCTCAAGACTTTGATGCCGAGGTCGTTAATAGAATACAGTCATTAATGTATTAAAATACATGGCATATTCTAAATAAGAAAAAAAACACGTTTAAATATGCAAAATTTATCATTATATATATATATATATATATATATATATATATATTTTATATATATATATATATATATATATATATATATATATATATATATATATATATGTATATATGTATGTGTATATATGTATATATATATATAAATATATATGGTTATGCATATATATATATATATATATATATATATATATATATATATATATATATATATATATATATATGTATATATATATATATATATATATATATATATATATATATATATATATATACATATATATATAAATATATATATATATATATATATATATATATATATATATATATATATATATGTATATATATATATATATATATATATATATATATATATATATATATATATATACATATATATATATATATATATATATATATATATATATATATATATATATATATATATATATATATATACATGAACGTTGATAGGATAAGTATATGAATGTCTATATAAAGGAGTCACATAATTTGCAAGTAGAATAGTCATTTACGTATTATTCTATAATATAACTAATATCAGATGCAAGTTTAAATCTATGGTTATACGGGTGGCGGCTATAATAAGAAAATATATATATAAAAAAACTAAATACTGAATGATATAAAGACTACCTGCCTTTACTTCCTATTCCAGTTAGTCCGTTACTAGTTTCCTAATAACTATTATGTCCCTTCATCTCCACAAATTCCTCTTTCGATATTTCGTTAAGCACTTTAATATTAATGATAAAAATATTATTATTATTATTATTATTATTATTATTATTATTATTATTATTATTATTATTATTATTATTATTATTATTATTATTATTATTATTAGCCAAGCTACAACCCTAGGTGGAAAAGCAAGATTGTATGAACCTAAGGGCTCCAACAGGGAAAATTGCTCAGTTTGGAAAGCAAATTAGGAAATGAATAAGCGATGAGAAAAAATTTACATAAATTAATCTAAAAACAGCAATGAAAAAATGTATTAGAGATAAAGGGTAGAATGAATTCACTAAACACTGATTTAAGAGATTTCTCCAATATAGATTGCTAACCGAGTTTATTCTCTCTCTCTCTCTCTCTCTCTCTCTCTCTCTCTCTCTCTCTCTCTCTCTCTCTCTCTCTCTCTCTCTCTCTCTCTCTCTCTCAAACATAGTGTGTATGGATTAGCAAAACTGTAATATTAAACAACTTTTATTATATATAATATCCCTTTCTTAAGTTATTTTCCTCTGTAAAGAAATAATATCTCTTAAACGGGCCATACATTATCCAACTTGTTGCCCAACAATTTCTGCTCTAGAGCATACACTGTAAGACCAAGTCGTCCAACATTAGTTATAGATGTCGATCTGTATTGAATAACACGCTCTGTGGCATATTATTGTTGTCTTAGAATTTCAAATAAAATCATTACGGAATGGAAGTAGATGAAGAAATACTTTCATGTGGTACAATAATCAGTTTATGTGCAGCTGAGAACGAAAAAAAAGTACGTAAAAAAAGAAAGCATTGGGCAAAACAATGGTTGCTAAATCGCTCACATAATTCTCATGTGAATTTGTTACGTGAACTAAAAGAAACTGCTCCAGATGATTACAAAAATTTCTTGAGAATGGACAATGAAACCTATCAGGAGCTGTTAAGCCTGGTTACGCCTTTCTTGAAAAAAAAAGGGCTACGAAAATGAGGGATGACGTGATAACAGTACACCAAAAGCTGTCAAAAACTTTACGATTTTTAGCGACCGGTCAATCATATGAGGATTTAAAGTTTTTGACGAGAATTGCTCCCCAAACTATAGGTCAGTTTATTTTACCTACTTGCAATGCTATAATTAGTGTGCTAAACAAGAAGAAAATAATTAAAACTCCAACTACAAAAGATGAATGGAAAGAACTATCTACGTCCTTTGAAAGAAAGTGGAATTTTCCACACTGTATTGGAGCGGTAGACGGTAAACATGTCAACATAAAAAAACCTAGCAAATTCAGGTTCATACTATAAAAAAAAACATTCAGCATTGTCTTGTTTGGCATTGCAAATGCCAACTATGAATTCATATATGCTGAGGCTGGAGCAAATGGAAGAGCATCAGATGGAGGAGTTCAATTTAACAGCAAACTCTTTGAACAACTTGAAAACGATGACATTACATTTCCAGATCCAGAGGATTTACCTGTAGGAAATTATGGGAAAATGCCGTATGTCATGGTAGGAGACGATGCATATGCCCTCTCTGATAATCTAATGAAACCCTTCACTGGTCAGCTAACAGATGAACAAAGAATCTATTGCTATAGATTATCTCGAGCAAGACGAATTATTGAAAATTGCTTTGGGATTCTAGCTAGCAGGTTTCGGATTTTATTTACTACTATAAATTTAGCACCTGAAAAAGCCGCACGAATTACATTGGCATGCTGCTATCTACACAATTATATCTTGAAAAAGAATAGACAGTTATATTTTCAAGGCGCTGATATAGAAAATGTAGATACTGCAACTGTACAGGAGGGTTCTTGGAGATCTGATCCGCAACAACTAGTCCCATTACAACCAACTCAGAAAAGAAATTCTACCACATGCGCTAAGCAAGTAAGGAACAAGTTTTGTCAGTATTTCTATACTGATGGTGCAGTCTCATGGCAGTGGAAAATGTTAGGATTACAACAACCTTCTGCAAGGGTAGAACAGCAATAAAACATCAAAAACTGATAAAGTTTATTACCATTAAGTAATATACATTATAAAAATGTCTTAACTGAATATTACATTCTTAATAAAAATAACAGATTTCCTTTAAACAATGAAAAATGAAAATAAAATATTGTACCTTATGAATGTATATGCATCCATGAAGTTGTATCTAGGTATACTACAACATTACAAAAATACATAAACTAAATATTACATTGTTCAAAAACGTTTCCTTTAAATAATGCAAACTAAAAATAAACTACTGTACCAAATGAATGCATTTTTATCCTTGAAGTTTAATATAGGTATTCTACAACTAGTTTAAAGAATAATTCGGGTCTTGAAGAAGTTCAGTTATAGTATATTGACTCCCTTGGAGTATGTCAGTCGAGACATTTTCATTGGATAAATGATAAGTGCATACAGGTTGGGTTGAAAATGTCAATGGGGTTGATGCACGAGTACTTGACCTACTGGACGATAGTGACACAGAATCCAATGTTAACTGGTTTAATTGGCCCATTATAAGAATCTCATCAATAGCTTTTTTACATACAACTTTTGTGTCTCGTTCAGCTTTCTGTAGGATACCGCCCAGCTATCCGCATAGATTGCGGCTTCGTCCTTCATGAGTTTCTGCTCTTTTATGAAATCTAAATGTTCGACGGCTTTTTGCAAATAGTGATCTTTAGTTGTATCATGAGTAGTCCGCATTTTTCTCTTGGTACCTGCTGTATTTCCAATTCCCTGGTCATCGCTCTCATCCAAATTACTATCTCCAGGTATCTGGATTTCTTGATCTCCTAAAAAATCATGCAGCAAATCGAAATACCATAAACTTGGTTCGTACATGTCATCACCGCCGCACCAGACTTTCCAGACTTTTCCTTCTTTTTCAATTCCCTCCTATAACAAGTTCTCATATTGTTTATTTTTTTGGAAAATTTACAGTTTCATCCATTATGGGAAATCTATTATAATAATATATTTCCCGAGTAAAGCAAGTCTTTTGTAGTATTTCTAAAAAATATTATCTGTCGCAAATGCCTAGTTCTTTATATATCGACGATCAAACTCACGCTACTCAAGTCTTCCTCCCAGATTTTTTCTAAGTCTGTTGTTATTGTTGACTGTGTCTTGTATTTGCTTAAATGAGCCCTGTAACCACTATAATCCGCAGACAAACTAGTCCACTATAAAGTCTTACACGTTTGGCCAATCACAGCGCCTATCCACTATGACGTCATACATGTTTGGTCAATCACAGCGCGACAATACAACAGCGCCACAATACATCTTTCCCATGCATTTCATTTCGTTCTTAGAAATGGAGGCAGTAGCAAGCACGTCATCTCATGTTGCACAAGAAGTTGAAATTCCATATTCTTGTCCTGACTGTTTCCTAACTTGCAATGAATTTGTAGTAAGTTATTCTGGGTTATTGAAAACCTAGTGGATTTGTGCCAGAGAGACAATTTAATTTTACAAAATTAAAATTGGCCTGCATGTCAAGGAACCTTCCCAACGGCTTCACGTTTTCCTCAAAGCAGCAACACATCTTGATGAACCAGCAGTTTAAGGTAAGCTTCATTAATTTATAGAGTATATTATAATGGTGATAGTATAACGATGTATGCAGCAGTACCATCACTTTGGATTTGGTTTGATGGATGTGTTAGGTAGTGGCTGTAAGGGGGGTGGCCTCGCAGGGGTAGGCCTAGGTAGGGGTACAGGGCCCTAGGTTAGGTGGTTGTATTAGGTTCGGTAGTGTCCCAAAATTCACTGTGGCCTTAAGGGGGGGTCGCAGGGGGGGCGAAGCCCCCCCCCCGGTAGGCCTAGGTAGGGGTACAGGGCCCCTAGGTAGGGGTACAGAGCCCCTAGGCTAGGTTAGGTGGGTTTATTAGGTTCAGTAGTGCCCTGAAAATCACTGTGGCCTTAAGGGGGGGTCGCAGGGGGGCCGGAGCCCCTCCCCCCGGTAGGGCTAGATAGGGGTATAGGGGGAGGGGTGGTGGAAGGATAAGTATTAATTTATTGCGAATATCATTTGACACCCCCCCCCCCCCACCCAAAATCCCGGTTCCCACCTGGTGTCCCCCATAATTGTTGGGATGAAGTAGGGTCTTTCTGCATTCTAGAACAACTTGGTAAATCTCTAAATCGGATGGTTTGCGGTCAAAATAAACGTTAAATTCGTTGGAACTACACTATTTCTGATGCAACAAATATATTTTTATTCCAGTTTCTCCATAATGGATGAAACTGTAAATTTACCATTTTTTTTTTTAAATCATCTACAGTGGCATTGCTAACTATTTCCTTAAGGTTATTCAACAGTACTTCCCATGCTTTATTTCGTTTGTTTTTATCTTTATATTCTTCGCTTTTCACTTTCGAAATCGCAGGTAAACTTCTGTACGTATCAATGAAACTTCTCCACTGTTCAGTGTCATTAATATTTGCCATCACGTCTATTTAACACTTTTATAAAACATCTATTTCCAAAAGAACGTGTCTTTAAAGCAAGGACTACTCGCAGTCAAACTAGGCTTCCAACAGATGTTGGTTGTGAAGTTTTACAACAAGCGCACACACTGTCAAAAGGTTGTACAACATTAGGGCACGCCCCCTTAAAATCAAAGCTGCTTTGATTCTCTCCAACCAAACCAACCAACCAAAATCTTGTTGTACAACCTGCCCATACACTGTCCAACATTTCATACAACCCAACCAAGTTGTACAAGTTGGATAATGTATGGCCAGCTTTACTCTTCTATGATTACTGTAAAACATAAACCCCACCACATACTCACATATTACCTAGGCCATTCAAACTTGCTAATTATCTTTATCAGCCAGATAATTAATCTCAGAAACGTTAATGCCATGTGCATGACATTCATACCCGTATTTCGTTTTCACCTTATTCATTTGTAAATTGCAGCCTTAAATGATCCCCGGAGAAATTTAGACAGAACCATTCAAGCGCGTCCATACTAAGCAATGAGCCGATGTGGGTGGTATCCCCTACCATAAACCCATTATGGCATTAGTTTCATGGAAATTGGATAAAACTGAGTATGATATAACAAAAATACATTTCCGATCTTATTGTGACCATGACCTTTGCCTTTGTCCTAATCACTCCAAAATCACAAAATAGAAATTGAATTATGCACATTTCGGTACTAGTTCTGTGCATATCAGGCAAAAATTGACCCTTATATAGAAAAAAAGAAACTTTTTACCTTTTTGTAACCTTAGCTTTAAGCGTTGATTTAATCACTCCTACACTTTAATCAAATTGAATTTGTACCGTTGTCAATAGTCCCACCAAATTTCATGAGATTCGGGAGAATAGATTTTGAGTTATGCAAATATCAAGCACACAGACAGATATACATAAGTTAAATACACTTTTATCAAAACATAACCTTCGCAACAAAGTTAGCGAAGGTAATAATAATAAAACTACTACTACTACTACTACTACTACTACTACTACTACTTCTACTACTACTACTACTACTACTACTACTACTAATAATAATAATAATAATAATGATTTGGTAGGAGACTTAATCTTATGCAAGTTTGATTGAAGATAATGGTTGTCTCAGTTGCGTTAATTTTAGACGACATTTTTTCTATTAATCTACTCGTCTTTTTAACTGCACTGGATATATATTCATCACTAAATGAGTTAATTCATTTCTTTCAGGGAGCACATTTGAAGATAAGTTTATGTACAGAGTCCATGGCCGTTCCATAGTTTGGTGACCGATCTTTCTTCATTGTTTTTTGGGGGGATGAGGTCAAGTTAAAATGAGTTTCAAGAAGCAAGGTACATCTGCTCATCATCAGTCTTGAAGTTAGTGAAAAATAAAGAAGTCGTGGTTCTATTCATAAGGATCCGGGTAGATCTCATTTTGGGTGTCAAATTCTCATTGGCTGAGAATACAAAGTGGGTGTATGTATTACCTGTGTCCGGAGGTGGGCTCTAGGCCGAGTGATGAGCCAGGTGATCGGGTCACGTGCGTGTGACATGTGTGAGATTCCTGATTAGAGAATTATGCTTTCTTATTAGTCAAGCCAGTTGCTGGGAGATGCTCCTTTCCAGACAAGCTGTTGTTCGGCTCATTGTTGCATTTTTACTTTTTTCTCATGTCGAGGGGTTGGTTTCCTTTCGGTAGATACGTATTAAAAACATTTATTGCTTTGTGCTGAGGATACATTTTTCCTCATGGACCAGTAGCTACCTGCCAGTGTTGGCACTGCCGAAGATTTCGGTATTTTTCATGTTGTGTTTCCGGAAATTGACACTATTGTTCGTATGCTGGTAATGTGTCTTAATGGCACCTGGCTGGGTGTGACAAAACAGGCGGTTCAAAAGCATAATGTAGTCGCCACAGCATCTGTGGAATGGAAATTAGTATCATTAGACCATATTAGTTCTCTTCAGACTGTCCTGCAAGAGAAGGGCTGTGTTACTTTCCATGATCAAGATCTTGGTTTTTTTTTTTTTTTTTTTTTTTTTTTTTTGCATTTTAATAATATATCATGGAAATAAGTACCATGTTATCGTGTACAAGGATGTTGTTCTGTACAATGTCCATAATGCCTTTTTTGTCTCGCTGGTGGTTATGGTGTTAAAGGCTTTCTTGATCTTTCTATACACCGGTATGTTTACAAGAACCTATGATATAAGACACAGATCCTCATGGGCAGCCTTCCGAGAGGAACATTGAGAGAAAGCCCTCTTCTGAAAGTACTAGATGGTGGTGGGCCTTGTATCTGGTGGGGCATTCGTTGGCACGATTGACGCAAAATCCAAGGTTCACTGGTTTATTGTAGACGGATATATGGAACCGCAGTTTCAGTGGCTTCAACTAAACATCCATGAAGGGGAGCGGTCCTTTATTGTTGTGTTCCAGTGTAAAATGCAGACGAGTTCCTTGATATCTCAGAAGAAGTAGCTTTAACGAAGCTACCATCTTCATCTACTACTCCCATGTAAATGATTCTCAGTGGTGATCTCATGCTGACACCGTCATTTTATTATATGTATGTCCCATTTGGGTTGTGAAAGGGGCCATTCTTTGTGCATATATCTATGAGCGTACGGAGGGTATATTCCAGAACGTTGAGGTGAGCTTTAGTTGGTGTGTGAAGAGATGACACCATCGCTCGAGAAGCCTCTAATGGTTTTGAGGAATTCAGCAGAGGAGTATACTGTATATTATAAATGAATGGAGAGAGAGTGAAGGGAGTTAAGCCTTTTCACGAGCTGGCACATGGGTCCTCTAACCTGGAACCTCAAACACATGACACATTTGAGATCCGATTAGCTTAGAGCCTGCCTCCAGACACACCTGCTACCTTCTCCCGTGAGGCATTCCCAGCCAATGAGAATTGAACGCACGGAATGAGAAATGTGTGTCCATATAAATAGAGCCAAGAAGTCAGAGAGAGAGAGAGAGAGAGAGAGAGAGAGAGAGAGAGAGAGAGAGAGATTAATGTAGTTGATTTATTAATTGTTCCACCATATAAATTCATTTTTAGACATTCGTGCACATCAATAGAAGCTTTTGCTTGAAATTGCAATGTTTCTAATACAAATAAATGTATTACGCTTAGAAAGAAAAATAAAACATCGGTATTTCTAAAATGCTAGGTTTACTGGTAAAGACTTCTATCGGCCTTCAAATATTGTAATAACGTATTTTTCTAAGAATCGATAAGGATACTTTAGTGTGAAATATTTCGTAAGCTATTGAGATTCAAGATGATTCTCCATCAGTCTTTTGATTATAAGCCACTTGCCCATTATTCATAATTTTATTTTTTTTATATTCCATTTTCGGTGAGCTTTGCCGTCTTATTACCTGTGTTCGTGGCCAAGAACAGTTAACATTGACATTTAAACTAAAATTCTAAACATATATAGGAAAATATTTTTTACGTTGCTAATTCAATCTTTATGGTAATAGCTTTATTTTGCTTGATAATTGCTAATGGTCCTATTATTATTATTATTATTATTATTATTATTATTATTATTATTATTTGCTAAGCTACAACCCTACTTGGAAAAGCAAGATGCTATAAGCCCAAGGGCTCCAACAGGGAAAAAAGCCAAATGAGGAATGGAAATAAAAAAATAAATAAACAAGAGGAGTAATTAACAGTTAGAATAAAATACTTTAAGTATAGTAACAAGATTAGAATACATTTTTCATATTTAATTATAAAAAAAAAATTGAAAAAACCAAAGGAAGAGAAATAATATGGAAGTGTGCCCGAGTACGTCAAGCAAGAGAGCTTTAACCCAAGACAGTGGAAGACCATGGTACAGATGCTATGGCATTACCCAAGACTAGAGAACTTTAATTTGATTTTGGAGTGTCCTTCTCCTAGAAGAGCTGCTTACGATATCTAAAGAATCTCTTCTACCTTTACCAAGAAGAAAGTAGCCACTGACCGATAAAAAAAAAAACTTAAGATATATAAAACCGACTATCGATAACGAACGGGATTATTTTGTTGAATTTGAATGCTAATCCAGGTGATCAGTTATTTTAGAAAATAAATAGCTGGAATTGGTGAGTCATTGTCTTTTGAGCGCTTGGAGGTTTTTTTAGTAAGGATCCTTATACCAATATTTGCCCGGATTGAAATTTACTACTCGGTTACCGAAGATGATTATGGTCTGAAGTCCTCCACATACCTTAAGTTATCCAGTTATCATGATCATTACGAAAGTGTTCTGCAGGATAATTTGCCGGTTTACGATAAAATCAACCCAGATATTTTGTTAACTGGAATAGAAAAAAAAAATGGAAAAAAAATAAATTAAAAAAAAAAAAAAAAATCTCAGTCATATACAGTGCTCAAAGTGCCAGCTAATGAATATCTTGTCTTGGCTTTACGAACATTTCAAATGGTTCCAGGTTTGATGATCAACTGAAGGTGTTACATGCTACCACTCGGGAGAGATTTCTTTTCTAGAGGTATAGTCAAAAGCTATGGACGAATATTAATGGTATAAGACGCAGTGACGCAGAATGTCATTGATTTAACAAATGCTGAGGATGTTTAATGAACAAATAAAAGAAAAATGATTAACTTTATCATGGAGACTTTAGCTTATTTGAATCTCTATT
>NC_090733.1:27239311-27241811 GCF_036898095.1 Palaemon carinicauda | reverse complement strand
TACACTCGTCTGTGTATACATTGTGCATGTAACCTAACAATGTATTTTTTAGATTGCCTCTGAAATCAAGTGTAAATTTTTCTTACTAACACATATCTCGTACAATTTCTCTTGATTGTTTAGATACAAGATTACTTATGTGAGAAAGAACTTTTGATTATATTTCAGATGCTGCAAGAACTATCAATATACCTCAGAATTCATAAAGATATTGGAACGGAAGCCAGGTAAGGTATATGCATTTCTATATTAAAACAAAAAACGTATACACACCCAAAAAAATTAAATTACTTCTCAGTGTTTTTTTTTTTATCATTGTATACGGAATCCTGGGTCAAAGTGTACATTTATCTTTTAATTTGATGACTTTAACCAACTCAGCAATGATGTCTCCGGTGGTGGATCTATCCATACTGCTCAGGGTATTATGTTACTTTAAAACAAATGGAGAGATTGTGTTAACTTTTGACGATACCCAAGATCTGGAGAGAAACCGCTAAACATCATTCAACTAAAGGAATTTTTTTTTTTTTTTTTTTTTTTTTTGCCGTGTTTATTATCTTACAGTAAGGAAAGACCCAGAGCTTCAAATTGGGATGGTGTCATATGAGGAAGAACTACCAGCCATGTCTATGACCAGACAATGCCAAATGCTATGACTTAATTTTGTTCTGTATCAGAATCAGCAGATTGTCCCTGGGATCTCAGTCTCCATTTAACAGTTAGGTCAGGTTTCACTGAAGCTCACAGATATAGAGTACTACCCAGTCATCATAAAGCACTTCACAGATTACAACATTGTTGAGGAATGTCTCATATATCCCGAGGAAGCCATACATGCAATTAGCCAGCAATCTAATATGATTACCATAGTTTGTAATTATCCTGAGAAATACTCAAAGCATGTGCTTCTGGTTGTCATAAAATTGGTAAAATCAGGACTATTCAATCTCACACGTTCTTTTGTTTCTGGTAACTGAGCTGATGTCGATAAAACTATGAAGGAGACCTTTATGAGAAATGCTAAGTCTCATGTTGGTTCTACTGGATCAGTCGTATTGATGGGCCTGAGCTGCCAATGCAAGGTTTCAATAGGTCAACATAGGATTACCGATAGTTGGTGAAAGATCAAACAACCTAAAGACCAACGGAGGTCTCTCGAAGTAACGGGCACGCGAAGAAGGTAGATATGCAGTGAAAAGCTTCATCAATCCATTTGACATACAATAAGATGATCTTGTTTCCCTGTCATCTGGAGACACTGTTCCACAAGAGCTGTGAGCTGAATCTGTGGGAGAAGAGGCTAGAGACAAATTCATCAGCAGTCATCTTGAAGCAAGGAAGATTTTTCCAGCTGATCAAACAACTTACTTTCAAAACTCTAGAGAGCAGTACTAAGCAAATGAAGGTAACTACAAGTAACAAAAACGTTGTTAAATACAAACAACAAGTAAACATTGTTTTCTTGCAATACTTGTTACGTATTAGCAGCAAAAAAATCTTTGCTTTGACTTGTCACAGTTACTCATCGAACCACTGCATTATTGTTTAGCTACTGGAGATGGATTCTCGACCAAAAACATCAAAACAAAGGCATTTCATGGTGCGAGTAACAACGTTGATGATGCCACCTTACCTCCTGTGGATAAAATACTTGCAATCGATGGTGAGAAAGCAACATTTTACTACATAAATGATAATTCTACAAATCTCAAACTGATATAACAAAAGGTATTTAGTCTTGTGCCAAAATGGGGACATAATCTTCAGCACTGATTTGTACAATCTTAATTAGATAAAATCTGTGTAATGTTCATGAAGAGGAACAACAGAGACGTTGATCATCTAAGATTAAAACACAAAGAAACCAAAGGATTTGAAAACGTGTATTGTCAATGACTCTAACAAGAAATATTTCAATAACCTGCTAATTAAGGGATGGAGTAAATAAGAGTATGTTGCAAATCTGCGAGGATGTCAAAATAATGCCATCTTAGATGGGATTCCAACTCTACTGACTTCTCAAAATAGTGAAACTACAGTGCAAACCACTATAGCATCACTGCTTTTATCCCAAGAAGAGTCTGAAACTAGGATTGTGCTATACAGCAAATATCAAGGGAGTAAAGGGTAGGAAAATTACAGACTGAAAAGACCTGACATTTATGTGTATTTTATCCTTCTCCACCATGTCAGAAACCTGACTTATATAACAGTTATGTTTAAAACTGTTACTGACTACAACCACAGACTGATGAATATTACTGAATCAGTGAATACCAACACACCCACAAACTACACATCCTCCTGGGAATCTATGCATATTCTGGAGGTGACACAGCATGTGCATTCAAGATCGGGATAGTTAATACAATAAAATTCTTGCTGAGAAATTTGAAGTATTCTTAGTTGTTTACTACACTCTGCAATGTAGGGGGAGCCGCAGATGACTCGCATGGATGCAGTGAAGCACATTAATATCAATGATAGTCTGATACTG
>NC_090733.1:27216811-27231811 GCF_036898095.1 Palaemon carinicauda | reverse complement strand
TTTCTCATTGTATGTAATTTTTCCAGTGACACGTCACAAATAAAAAAAACCAAAAATGTCGACGAGTACTAAATCACCCCGCCACGAAGACCCCCTCACCCTATAGGCAAATTTTGTCCCCCCTTTTGTGGTACAGCGTGGGTGGAACTCTGAAGAAGCACGTGGTCCCTCTGGAAAGCTGAGAAGAAGATCAAGTCGTCTGCCGACATCGCGCAACAAGCTAAGTGGAAGGAAAGTTATAATGGGCACAATTAGGTATTGTCTTCATCGTTAAGGTGTTGCTGTCAGCACGTGTGAAAGATTTCATTCACAGGACCCAGATTTATGAGGGTATTAAATGTTCCTAAGTTTTAAGGCGTGATTAGCTGATTCCCAAGTAAGATGATCGACGAAGTTCATTAAGGAAACTGTCCTGTTGTGTAATATTTAGAGTGACAATATTTGTGTTTTATGACAGAGGAGTTGATTTTTGATTAAAAATAGTATGGAAATTTTGCATTTGGACTTGAGTAGTTTATTTGTTAGGCAAATATCTCGAAGGTGAGCAGGAACAGATGTTTGTAGTGCATTAAGACTTGGAAAAGGTCAGAATGTTGTGTTCTCAGGTCATTATTCATGTATTTTGAGTTGATAGTGATATCTGATCGTCGAGGGAAACCTTGTGGAATTTTATAATGTGGTCCCTTGGTTCTGTATTGGTTTAGGTATAATCGTCTATAGGTCCTCATAACTGGTTTAGGTTAATGGTATCACGGGTTTGATTTAATACATAAGTTTATTCTGTGTGTGGCATGAAAACATTTCTTGGAAGATCCAATTTAAAACCCATTCAAATGAGAACTTAGCACGTAACGTTACGGTTACCCAATTTAACTTTACCAATTGGAGGAATATCCATATGAAGAAACCACTTCCAACGTCGGTTACGGGCGCTGTAATCCTAAGCCAATGGTCGCTAGAATTCTCAGTTTGACAGCTGTTAGTTTGCTGCATCCTGCATGGTATTAGAACTTAGGCATAACAAGGAGGGGTTTAGTTATTTCACAGAAGTTATTTCAGGTAGGAGTTCTTTCAGGTAAAGGCTGGGAGATGACAAATAGAAGTTATTTCAGGTAGGAGTTCTTTCAGGTAAAAGCTGGGATATGTCAAATAGAAGTTATTTCAGGTAAAGGCTGGGATATGTCAAATAGAAGTTATTTCAGGTAGGAGTTCTTTCAGGTAAAGGCTGGGATATGTCAAATAGAAGTTATTTCAGGTAGGAGTTCTTTCAGGTAAAGGCTGGGATATGTCAAATAGAAGTTATTTCAGGTTAAGGCTGGGATATGTCAAATAGAAGTTATTTCAGGTAGGAGTTCTTTCAAGTAAAGGCTGGGATATGTCAAATAGAAGTTATTTCAGGTAGGAGTTCTTTCAGGTAAAGGCCGGGATATGTCAAATAGAAGATCTTTCAGGTAGGAGGCTGGGCCACGAGACATTGATACATTTAGGGACAGTCTCTAGGCTTAGAGGATTTAGGCAGTCGCAACATAGGTACTGTTGGTGGTCTTCATTGAGTAGTGCAGGTTCTCGGCCACTCATCGGTTAGGTCAGCTACGATTCAACTAGGGAATTTTGTTAGCTCATAGGGAGTGCCAGAACGGGGCCTAGGAAAATGGAGACCCTAAAGGTTGCGCAATTGAGAGAGGAGTTGGAAGTTAGAGGCCTCCCAAGAGGAGGGAACAAGTCTGAATTGTGTCAGCGTCTAAGTGAAGCCCTAGAGAAGGATGGCGTAGAGGTACAGGAGTTTTTGCGGGGACTTGAGGTTAGGCAGGAGAGTGGGGTTAATCAGGGCCATAAGGTAGGTGAGTGCACTGAAGAGTCCAGGGAAGAGGAAGGACATTTAAATTTGGGGGATAGCGCATCAGTCATTGGTATGCAATCTGTTGCTTCCGGGAGATCTCAGCGGTCGCGCGCGAGTTCTACTGGGAGCAGACATGCAGTATTAGCTGCTTCTAGAGCCAGGTTGGCAGCACAATTACGGGTGATGAAGGAGATAGACGCCATAGAGCGAGAGGAAGCAGCGCTAAAGGCTAGGAGGGAGAGGGTCGGTTTAGAGGCAGAGTTAGCTGGAGTGGAGGCAGAGGAGAAGGCCCTGAGAGAAGTCAGAGTAAAAGAAAAGGAAATAACTCACCTCCCTAGGGTAAGAGAACACACAAGCCCTGATGTAAGCGGGAGTGAGAGACCCATGCATTTGAATACGGAAGCGCCCGAGATTGGGTTAAGTGGATGCCGTTGCTCGGGCGAGAATGACCAGAGGGACTTGAGCAATAGGGAAGTCATGCAGGCGCTAATCTCTTGCAACCTTAAAAGCTTGATGCCCAAGCAGGATATAGTTAAGTTTGATGGGGATCGTACAAAGTATTTTAAGTTCATTCGCGCTTTCGATGAAGTCTTTAGTAGCCAGTTGACGAATGATAAGGAAAGGCTGAGGTATCTGGATTTATACACGACAGGCATGCCAAACGATATTGTGGCATCTTGCATCCACTTAGAAGCTTCAGAGGGCTATAAGCAGGCAAGGAAGTTGCTGGAGGAGCGATATGGAAACCTAGAACAGATAGCCACCGCGTTTGTGGAAAAGATCATTAAATGGAAAGATATAAGGGAAAACAACGCGGAAGAGTATGACGAGTACTCGGTGGCACTCAAAACTTGCAGGAATGCAATTTCGTGCGTCCCTTATGGCATTGCCGAATTACAAAATCCAAAAACAATGATGTTGATCATTGGCAAGTTCTCCTTAGGGGTGCAGGCTCGATGGTGGAGAGTTGCTGATAAGATTAATGAGAAAAAAAAGAGGCCTGTGTCGTTTGATGATTTGGTGAGTTTCATTGAAGGAGAGGCTAGGGTCTTGAACCTATTTCAGAGGGGCAGAAGGGAAGACACCCCTCGGGTAGGAGAAGGAAAAGCACCAGTCAAGGCTGAGTGTCCAACTAAGGCTAGGAAAGTTTCATGTAACAGAACTGCCCCGCTTTCATGTTGGTACTGTACAGGACCCCACATAGTGGATGAATGCCACCAAATATCTCAAATGGGACCTGAGGAAAAACTGGGAGCCATAAGGGAGTTGGGGCTCTGTTTTGGGTGTCTGAGAAGTGGTCATAGGTCTCAGTATTGCAGAAACAGGAAAAGTTGCAACATATGCAATGGGAATCACCCAACGCTGTTGCATCGACACCAGGAAGTAGAAGTGGTCCAAGGAGCAGAAGTGGTCCAAGAAGTAGAAGTGATAGGATCTGAGCACTCAAATAGAGCCTTAGTGGCTCAGGAGGAAGGAACACATGACAAAATTGCTATGTTCAGGACGGTTAGAGGAGGTAGCATTGGTACAGGGATGTCAGTTGTGCCGATAAGGATTAGGTCAAGGGAAGGAAGGGAGGTTTTCACGAAGGCTTTCTTGGACAATGGGAGTTCCACATGCTTTGTCTCGGAAGCTTTAATGCAGACCCTAGGCAGCACTGAGAGGCAGGACGTTAAGGTGAATGTTGAAACCATCAACGGAGTAGGGGAAGTTGCATGCAGTCTAGTCTCGGGATTGTCAGTATTGGACTATGAGGGCAAGACTTGCATTACACTCCCCCCGGTGTTGAGTGCCCCTCGCATACCGATAGACGAGTGCGATGTAGTCAGGTCCAGCGATCTGGAACGATGGCCACACTTGTGAGAGATTTACATCCCAGAGGTAGAAGCTGAGGTAGGTTTATTAATTGGGAACAATGTGCCTCACCTACTTGAGCCAAGGGAAGTTATTAATTCAACACGCCTCCATGAACCCCATGCCATACGAACATTATTGGGCTGGGTGGTATGTGGAGCAAAGGACAAAAGGAGACAAGAGCATGTCAATAAGATCCAAGTGACAAGCAAGCGCCTTGAGTTAGACCGCATACTGGTTGAGAGTTACAATCGCGAGTATGACGATGTTGCATCTAACAGAAGGGAAATGTCTGCAGAGGACAGGAAGTGGCTAGAGATAATAGAGAAAGGGGTTAGAAAGAGAGGAAGAACTTACGAGGTACCATTGCCTCTGCGTGGCAATCATGGGCCATTGCCAGAAACAAGGGACATCGCATTGCGCCGTATGCACAGCCTTCGTAAGAAGCTAGTGAAGGATGGTAACTACGCTAAGCAGTATAGTGCCTTCATGAGAGAGATGCAACAGAAAGGCTATGCTGAGCGAGTGACTGCAGCCAGCCAGGGAAATGTGTGGTATATTCCTCATTTTGGTGTGCAACATCCAGACAAGCCAGACAAGGTCCGTGTTGTATTTGACTGTGCAAGCAAGGTGGAGGGTATATCCTTAAATGACCTACTCTTGCAGGGACCTGATATGATGAACTCTCTGTTGGGTGTGTTGGTAAAGTTTAGGGGAGGTCTATTTGCCTATACAGGAGATATAAATACTATGTTCTATCAGGTACGGGTACCAGAGCATCAGCGGGATTACCTTAGGTTCTTTTGGTGGGAAAATGGTCTTGACGAGGAACCCAAAGAGTGGAGAATGGCAGTCCACCTGTTCGGGGCCTGCTCTTCTCCGAGCATTGCAAACTTCGTGCTGAAACAGACGGCAAGCGACTTTGGGAATGAATTTTCAGAGGAAGCACGGTTCACAGTTGCCAACAATTTTTATGTAGATGACTGCTTGAGAGCCGAGGATCGCAAAGATGCACTGTTAGTCAATTTGTTGGAGGTTAAAGAGCTCTGCAAGAAAGGGGGGTTTACATTGACAAAGTTCAGCAGCCCTTGCGTGGAGGTTATGTCATCGATCCCAAGGGAGTGGTACAGTAGGAGCACCTCAGAGCTTATAGAGGGATCAGAGTCACATAAGACAAAGGCTTTGGGAGTGCAGTGGGACTTGGCCACTGATGAATTGGGTGTCCACGCAGAGCTAATATCAGTCCCAAGGACTAAGCGGGACCTGTTGTCAGCCATAGCCTCGATTTACGATCCACTCGGAATATTGGCGCCAGTTTTAATCGAGGGTAGGGTCATCATGCAGGACCTCTGCCGATTAAAGATAGCCTGGGACATGGAGTTGGACCCTGACACTACGGACCGTATCAAGGCGTGGGCAAAGAGGCTGAGCCAGACCAGCGGGACCAGTGTGCCCAGAAGCCTGAAGGTTATTCCATGGGAATCAGCTACCCTCGTACAGTTGCATTTGTTCTCAGATGCAAGCGTCATGGCTTTGGGAGTAGTGGCATACTTGCGGGTCTCGGATCTGTGGGGAAACGTATCTTGCAGATTCATCATGGGAAAGGCAAGGGTAGCACCGCTGAAGTATGTTTCGGTGCCCCGCCTAGAACTTAGTGCAGCGGTGCTGGCCATAAGACTAGGAAACACCATTCTGACCATGATATATTTCAGGGTAGATGGGGTCTATTATTGGACTGACTCAACGACCGTCTTGCGCTATATTAGGAACGATCAGGCCAGATACCAGACATTTGTGGCAAACCGTGTCTCTATGATAAGGGAGGGCAGTGATCAGAAAGAGTGGAGGTACGTTAACTCTGGGGAGAACCCAGCAGACGATGCAACACGTTCCAAGCAGTCTGAAAGGTGGAAAAAAGGTCCGGAGTTTCTGTTGAAGGAGGAGTGTTTCTGGCCAACTGAGCCAGCTCAAATGTCAGATGGTGTGGAGGGATTGAAGGTTAAGCGTGAGATACGACCAACAGGAACTAGAGGCTACAAAATAATTAGTTTCAGGATTGGGATAGACATAAGGCAAACAGGTATGTATAAAATCATCCACCACTATTCTAGTTGGATCAAGCTCCTTAGAGGTTTGGGTTGGTTGTTGCTATTTGCTAGATACATTAATTATAAACATCGGCAGCTGCTCAGCGAGCTAGGTGTGCATCTGTCCACCAAAATTATTAGCTTGGCGGAAACGGTGGTAGTGCAGGTAACACAGCGTGTTGATTACGAGTTAGAGATAGAGAGCCTCGAGAAGGGAGGAACTATTAGGGCCTCTAGCTCCCTAAGAAGGTTGAAACCAATCCTGAGAAATGGGCTTCTGTGTGTTGGAGGTAGGTTATCTTTGGCAAATATCTCTCCAAGCGAAAGGCATCCAATTATTTTGCCGTATAAGGGACACTTGACAGACATGGTGATCCAGTATTATCATGAGCATTCTAACCATATGGGTGTAATGCATGTTTTGAGCCAAGTGAGGGAGAAATTTTGGGTAATTAAGGGCCATGCAGCAGTGCGACGCGTGCTGAGTAGATGTGTCATGTGTCGCAGGGCACACGGAAAAGCCATCGAGCAGCTAATGGCCGATCTACCACCCGATCGAGTGCAGTCGGGGAAACCCCCATTTTATCGCACCGGAGTGGACCTTTTTGGGCCATTCTTCGTAAAACGAGGAAGGGCACAGATGAAGCATTGGGGAGTTATATTCACTTGTTTGAACATGAGGGCCATACACTTGGAGGTGGCCTCGAATCTCACATCAGATTCATTCATTAGTGCCTTCAGGAGGTTTTTGGCTCGTCGTGGTCAGGTCAAGACAGTTAGATGCGACTGCGGCACTAATATTGTGGGATCGCGGAAAGTTCTCGACTCCAGTTATGAGTTCTTGGCAGGAAACAAGGTGCGCAATGAGTTGCTCGGGTGTGGGGTGGAATTTATTCTCAATCCGCCCGGCGCCTCACATTTTGGAGGAGCATGGGAGCGGTTGATAGGTACCGTGAGGAGGGTCTTAGATATAGTCTTGGGGACACAGAAATTGGATTATGAAGGACTGTGTACGCTCTTTTGTGAAGTGGAGGCAACGGTTAACAGCAGACCCCTTACTGTCGTCACCTCAGACAATAGAGACCCGGTTCCACTCACACCGAACAAGCTTTTAAACATGGCAGATTCACCTGTAGGCTGCGACGTTGCAATAGGTGGTCACTCTAAGCAAAGATGGAAGCAGGTGCAGCATATGGCCGAACAGTTCTGGGCCCGTTGGAAACGTGAGTACCTACTGGGTCTGCAGAAGAGACAGAAATGGCTCAAAGAGCGACGAAACGTCAGGGTGGGAGACGTAGTCCTTATGGTCAAAGAGAATGAAGCACGCTGCCATTGGCCATTGGCTAGAGTAGTGCAGACCAAAGTAGGGAAAGATGGTTTGGTGAGGACGGTGACTGTCAGGAGAGAGGGCAAGGAATACGACAGACCGCTGTCGAAACTTATTTTGATTTTAGAGGAGGAGACGGATCTAATGGGCGTTACAGAGCGATAAGGCGTTGAACCCCCTTGTGCTCAAGAGGCTTCAAAGGGGCGGGTGTAAACGCAGGGATGTCTCATGCAGGGAAAATTTCACTCAGGGAAATTTCACCTTTTCCCCGCGCAACTTTGAATGACTATTCGTGGTAAATCCAAAATTTGTAATTAAATTCCGGTCACAAATAGAGGCATACACGTTATAAAATAATAAGAAAATTAAAATGAGGAAGTTTTAGTCAGAAACAATAATTTTGGGGACACCTTTTATATGTTAGTAACAAAGAAAAACAAAAGAACCATTCAGCCATCTCCCGCCAGGCCCATTCTCAAGCGCTTGGGAAAGCGACAGGTTGTTCTTGAGCGCAGGGTAGTGATAGAGTGCAGACGTGTTTTGGTGAAAATTGACATCGACGACTTTAAGATGGAATTATAATATAAGGTAAGAAAGCACATTGTTCTTAGAGTTAGAGACAAAAAAAAATGGTTGTCAGGGTTGCTGTTTAAATAACAATAGCTTAAGGGATGTTAATAATGAAATATAGAAACATGAGACAAAGTGAGGGGTTTGTCCTAACGGTCCCGTACCCTCGGCAGGAACATACCCAGGGGCCCATTTAGGGGAGAGAGGTGGACGGTCTTTACGGTGGACACAAACAAAATTGTAAGTAAGAGATGTTATCAAGAGGTCTTTTATAATTTAAGGAGGGAAAATAGAGTTCGTAAGGGATTAAGCTAGATAGAATATGCCACACATCGAATAATTATTTAGTGAAATTCTCTCATGACTTAATGATGTCTATTATTGCTTAGTGCTTATTTCTATAGAGTTGATATAGCAGAACCAAGGGATTCACCCACCTAGTATTACGAATTTTGTAATCAAGTCATTATACTAGAGGCCTTTATTGGAAATATTAATAGAAATGTGTAACATGCAAGAAATAGAATACAAAGGAATCACAATTAACGAGATATAGCAATAGAGGTTTCCAATAATGTTGTTTGAAATGTGTAGAGAATAGGGTTTTCTTTAAATATGTTTTTTATTAATCATTATGATTTTACTTTTGTTGATTTCTTTTTTTTTAATTTCTTATTTTTTATATGTTTAGTTTTTATTAATTGAAGAATTGTCCATATGTATTTCTCATTGTATGTAATTTTTCCAGTGACACGTCACAAATAAAAAAAACCAAAAATGTCGACGAGTACTAAATCACCCCGCCACGAAGACCCCCTCACCCTATAATATATATATATATATATATATATATATATATATATATATATATATATATATATCTATATATATATATGTATATACATCTATATATATATATATATATATATATATATATATATATATATATATATATATATATATATATATAGATGTATATACATATATATATATATATATATATATATATTTATATATATATATATATATATATATATATATATATATTATTTATATATAAATATGGGTGTATATATATACTGTAAATTTATGTTTATATATATATATATATATATATATATATATATATATATATATATAAATATATATATATATATATATATATATATATATATATATATATATATATATATATGTATGTCAAATTAACGTAATTTATTGCTTTTTTATTTTCTTAAATCAGCCTTGTACTTTAGTTTTAAGTGCTCTATTATATTCAGTTCTGTAACTGTATTTTTTTTACGTTAACGTAACATTCAGTGGTTTTGCTCAGTGATTCCTCCTCTTGTTGTGAATTGCCTAACTATCGTGTTAACGATTGTTTTTATTTTGTTTTCGAGTTAGAATGGAACTGTAGTGCGGTGAGTGGAGGCCGGGCTAAGGCAGTTCGGGCTTGTGTAAGCTTCTGGACGTACGCTCTCTTGTTGCCAGCCTTCTGGAGATTTTGCTTACGCCTTTTTGGAGGAATACTCCGACGGACCTCCCTTGGAAGTGGTCTGTAGATGTGCTGAGCCATCTACGGCGTATGTACATTGTGGAGTTGGATCATGGCTGTGATATTGCAGGTTATCGTCACTTGCGACACCTGTACTCTTTATTCCCGCCGGAGGATTTGGCGGAAGACGTGGTCGTCGCTGTCCTGCCACGTAGGAGGTATTACGCCAACCACTGTCCTGTCCGTCTTGAGCCGCTTGTCCAGGAGAGCTAATGGCTCGTGAGGAGGCTCGTAGGGAGGCAATTGCCAGGTAAGACGTGATTATCTTGTGTTGTTCCTCGGAATTGATCTCGACCCCTGAGTCTGCCTAGACAATTTGTGGGCTCCCCCGTATATCTGCTGGGAGGTTGAAGAGACTCCTGTGCACTTCGTTGTACGCGAGGATTTGTGTATTTAATCATATTTGTATATATTCCTATATTAAGTTGTCGGTATTGGGTCAGTATTAAGTTTAGTACAAACACGGTTAGGTAGGAGATGTAAGGTTTTCCTGTCTTTATTTCTCTAGTCTTCCTTCAATCTTATAATTATAGGTTAGTGGTTTTGGGCCCGAAATATTATTATTTGAGCCTTTGGCATGTTATGTCCTTTCTTTGCTTTTTTAGGGTCAGCTTCTAAGTATTAGGTATCCCTGTGAGCCCGTTATTGTTATTGCTCATATTTACTGTTCAGTTTGCTCACAAGGCTTATTTAGTATTAAGTGTATTGTATAATTAAATAATGTTTATTTTATTCTGGTGTTTGTTTTCACATTCCTCATGCCCTGTGTACTTTCTTACTGCCTACGATCCCTGTGAGTATTGAAATATAAAGAACCTGTATTACGGCCAAAGGGGTCGTAACAAATTTGGCGACCGTGATAGGATCGTACTCAGGTGTGCATAGAGTTTGGATTTGTGGAGCAACTCCGGGATAGATTACAATATTTGATTTGGTTGCTCGCCATATTTTCCCCTCCCCCCCTTGTATGTAATTCATTATGGAAGACTTTGTTTTTGACCCAGCCGAATTTTTGGGGTCTTCCTACTGTATCAAATAACTAGCTATCTTAAGTAAGGAGCATTTAAGGAGTTGTGCTCCTTGGTTAAATATTTTTTTAAGAGCCACTGACACTAAGGCTCAGTTGTTGTTGTCTGTTGAGGCGATGGTAGCACGTGGTATAGCCGAGGGTGAGGATTTGGCCAGAGATATGATTGGTGGAAGTTCTGATGATGAGAATTCTCTTGATGAGGTCAGTGTTAATCCGGGGCTGTCACTATTTGAGGACCAACCTCGTACTGGTGTTATTTATACTGGTCCAGGTAATTTAAGCGTAAAGCCTAGAGTCTCTAATAACCCCTTTGTAGAGGTACAATTTGAAGAGAATGAGAGGGCGAGGCGCCATGAGTTGGAAATGGCTCGAATTAACTTAGACTTGGCTAGGTTACGAGCTAACCCTGACTTTAATAGTACTGCCACCGGTCTTTCTTCAGATAGGTTTAACATAAGTGTGGCATTAAAGTTAGTGCCAGTGCTTGATGAAGGTAATGTGCCAGAGTTCTTTAAGGCTTTTGAGCAGGTGGCCACTAGATTGTCTTGGCCCACTGAGATGTGGACTGTATTAATTCAATGCAGGTTAGTAGGTAAGGTAATTCGCCAATATAATGCTTTGGAAGAGAGTGTAGCCAGAGATTATAGTGAAGTTAAGGCGTTGATTCTCAAGGCGTATGACTTGGTCCCTGAGACTTATCGCCTGAGATTTAGGAATTCTATGAAGCCCAATATTATGTCCCATGTGGAGTATGCCCATCTTAAGGAGGAGCAGTTTGACGACTGGCTGAAGAGTCGCCAGGTGGTCTCCTCCTCCTTGAGGGAGCTGATGCTACTTGAGGAGTTTAAGAAAACTTTTAGTAAAGAACTTAGGATTCACCTGGAGGAGGTTAAAGCATATAGCTTAAGTAAAGCTGCTCAGATAGCTGATGAGTTTGTGTTAACACACCATGTAGGTAGTAGTAGTTTTAGTCCATCAGCCTTTAAATCCCAGTCTGCTAGGACGAATAATAATTGGAGATCCAATAGCCCCATTAAGACAAAGGTTGAAGGTAGCCAGGGAAATAACGCGAGTGGAAGGAACACTCGGGTGTTTTCCCAGAATAACCAAAGTTTTATTAATGTTGGTAGAGCTAGGGGAACTTGTTTTTGGTGTCACGAGCATGGGCACTTTCAAGCTCGGCGTCCTGCCCGGATGAGGTATCTCCACCAGAACGGAAGGGGAGGTAACAACGTCCCTGTATCTTCAATAGCCAATGCCCCTACTACCCCTAATACTGAAGTTGAGTGTTCCCCAGGAACTAAAGGAAGGGTTGGGTTTAGTGGTAGTGGAGGTGAAATAAATCAATCACCTACTAGCTCTCCTTTGTGACTTTTTGACAAATATATTTGGCCTGGCAGGTTGGTTATTGTTAGTAAAGTTGTCAGAGTGAACTTCATAAGGGACACTGGGTCTGCTCGATCATTGGTCTTGTCAAGGGTATTGAAGGATGTTGGTGAGAATTCTGGAAATTGTGGTCCTGGGTGGTTCCCTCATACAGTGGTTTCTGCACCTTTGGTGGAGGTAGAGGCATTCTTCCCAGGGTAGCACAAGGTGACAGAATTGGCAGTGGTAGAAGAGCTCCTCATCCTTAGTATTGACGGCATTTTGGGAAATGATATGTTGGATGCCCAAGGTGATGAAATATTCCCAATAGTGTCCGTAACTGCAAGTCCTGTGGCAATTACCAATCGAGCTTCTGCAAAGGCTGCTGCCGCCCTACAGAATGAGGATAATTTAAACTTTAGTAGTTTAGAGGTAGATGTAGAGAGACACGGGTCTGTAGGTAGTGGTAGTAGTAGTTTTATAAATAAAATATTTAAACCTGATTGTGACCATGTAAGCTTTATTGAAGCTCAGAAGGCTGAATTCAATTATGAATTAGGAGGTATGGGTGATTTAACAAAACCAAGGTTCTATGTGATTAGAGGTTTGTTGTATACAGTTAGTCGTCCTGTGGATCACGGCTTGAACCAAACCTCTCGGGTAGAACAGATTGTGGTACCTTCAAAATATCAGAATGATGTCCTTAGGTTAGCTCATGAGGATTCCTTTTCTGGTCATTTTGGAGTTTGTAAAACACATAGTAGATTGGCTAAATATTTTTTGGTTGCCAGGATTGAAATCCTCAGTGAAGAAATTTTTAGGAAGTTGTGAAACATGTCAAATAATGGGTAAACCTAATAAACCTATTCCTAAAGCCGCTTTGCCTTTAATTCCTGCAATTGGAGATCCTTTTGCCGAGTTGGTTGTTGATGTGGTTGGGCCTTTGCCCAGAACTAAATCTGGATTTACTTATCTTCTAACTATAATGGACAGAGCGTCTAGGTTTCCTGAAGCTTTTCCTATGAGGAAAATTACATCCAAAGTAGTGTTTGAGAAACTAATAGAAATTTTTTCCAGGTATGGGTTGCCTCGTAGAATTCAAACCGATTGTGGCACAAATTTTACGAGCAAAGTATTTAAAGGTAAATGTGCTGAACTGGCCATTCAGCACATTACCAGTGTACCTTTCCACCCACAGAGTCAGGGCGTAGTGGAAAGGTTCCACCAAACCCTTTTAAGTCTATTCTAAAAAAGTACTGTTATGAGCATGGCGAGGATTGGGATAAAGGTCTTCCCTTTGCTCTCTTTGCTATACATAATCATCCCAATTCTTTCACAGGTATAGCTCCATTTGAGTTGATTTTTAGACATAAAGTACGTGGTCCTCTAGAAATTTTCCATGAGTTGCTAATGGTTAGTCGTAAGAAAGAATTGAATGTGGGTGAGTTCGTTGAGGACCTAAGGAGGAGATTATTAGCTGCCTGGAAATTTGCCCAAGATAATTTGGTGTTGTCTCAGGCCTCAATGAAGAAAAATTATGATAAGAAGAGTAAGGCACGTTCGTTTGAGCCTGGTGAGCTTGTTTTGAGTATAGACTCTGACAATCTTCTGGAACCTAGGTATAAGGGGCCTTGGAAGGTACTCTGGAAATTGTCTGATGTCAATTATGAAGTGGAAGCTCCTGGGACCAAACGAAAGTGTCGGATATTCCATATAAATAGATTGAAATCTTACACAGTTGGTAGAATTGATCCTCTAGCTATAGTATATGAGCCAGTGTCTCTAGTGTTAGACCACACATTAGAAGAACCAGCCGACTTGTTTTGCCAGGTATCTTCAGATGCTCTTACAGGTAATATGCAAAATTTGGAAACTTTAGTAAAGGGTTTGGAGCATCTGGAGAGTATCCAGAAGGACGACATGATGAAATTAATATCATATTTTTCAGACTTATTTCAGGCCTTTCCAGGTAGAACGACCTTGCTCCAACATGATGTTGATGTGGGCAGTGCTTCCCCAGTCAAACAAAGTCCTTATCGATTAAATCCAGAAAAACGGGATATTGTCGAGAAGGAGATAAAGTATATGTTGGAGCATGATTTAATTAGACCTTCGGTAAGTCCTTGGAGCTCCCCTATTGTACTTGTTAAGAAACCTGACGGGCAGTTTCGCATGTGTGTGGGTGGACTACCGCAAGGTCAATGCTAATACAAAGACTGACTCTTTCCCTTTGCCACGTATCAAGGACTGTCTTGATCGGATAGGACCTGCTAAGTTTATAACTAAATTGGATCTTTTAAAGGGGTATTGGCAGGTCCCCCTATCGGATTGAGCTCGTGAGATTTCAGCTTTTGTTACGCCCTTTGGACTTTACGAATGTAAGGTAATGCCCTTTGGAATGAAGAATGCAGCGTGTACCTTCCAGCGGTTGATGAACCGAGTTATATGTGGTCCGGAGGGTACAGAAATTTATATAGATGTTTTGGTTATTCACAGCAATGACTGGCGGACTCATTTGGTGAGATTAAAGAAGGTATTTGAGGCCTTGAGAGCAGCTGGTCCTGTTGTAAATTTGAGTAAATGTGAATTTGGTAAAGCCAAGGTGTGTTATCTAGGTCACAAGGTTGGTTTGGGTCAGGTTACACCTAAGCAAGCTAACCTCGAGGCTCTATTAAATTTGCAAAGGCCACACAATGTTAGGGAGGTCCGGAGAACTTTAAGTATGTTGGGTTATTATAGGAGATTTGTCTGGAACATCTCTGACATTGCTCAGCCCCTTACTCAACTATTGCAAAAGGGACAAAAGTTTGTATGGTCTTCTCAGTGTGAGGAATCTTTTTTAAAACTCAAAACTGTATTGATGTCTAACCCCATTCTAATGTCTCCTGACTTTCAGAAACCTTTTATTGTGGCTGTAGATGCCAGTGATGTGGGTATAGGTGGAGTACTTTTTCAAAGACATGAAGATGGTGAAGTGCGTCCAGTATCAAACTTTAGTCATAAGTTGCTGGATGCTGAGAGAAGGTATTCTACCATCGAGATGAAGGCTCTAGCTTTAATTCATACCTTGGTTCATTTCAAACCATATGTTACCAATTTTTCCTTTCCCGTAGAAATTTGGGCGGACCATAACCCTTTGGTGTTCATTGAAATAATGAAACGTTCAAACCAGAGGATTTTGCGTTGGGCTTTTCAGCTACAGGAGTTTGATTCAAGTATTAAGCATGTTAAGGGTGTTGATAACTCTATTCCTGACGCCCTTTCTAGGATGTGAGTCAGGTCAGTTCTCTACTCACCTCGCCCTTCTCATTTCTCCTTCGGGGTTTGTATTGAAAATTATATTTAAGGTAGTTAATTTTTTATCATATTTAA
>NC_090733.1:27199311-27206811 GCF_036898095.1 Palaemon carinicauda | reverse complement strand
AACAAGCTCATTGTAATTAAAACTATACAACAAGTAAGAAATGTCGGGGAGGAGGAAACAGGGTCATTACGTTCCAAAAGAAATAACTGCCTAAGTGACTTAATCAAAACAAAATAATTTACGTTAAATATAACACGTACTAACACCTCCCCACCCCCCAAAAAAAAAAAATTTCCACAAGGAAATTTTTCTGCAAAGTATTGAACTTAACTCAAAATTTAACTCCAAATTTCAAGAAATACATAAAAATGTTAACTTCAAAAGCAAACATTAATTCAATCTACATAAAATAAAACATGGACAATAAGCAAAATTAAAGTCAAACGACAAAAATTCAAAAAGTGATTAAGAATACTATATCACAATGCCGGATAGATTAGAGATAGTGGCAAAAAAAAATTGTACTACTTTTAATACCGTCAATAGATATTAAATATTAACCTTAATACTAAGACTTAAAGCTAATACAAGTAAACAACTTAGCGAATACGCAAAAATAACATCAGTATCAACATACGAAGAAATATAGTAATATCCACATGAATTCTCAATTGGAGCGGTGGGCACAGGATAGCAGAGCAGAAATATTCACAAGACTAACCTATTATTAGATTAAACCTAGACAACCGACAACAAAAACATAAATCTACCACGATCTGGTTATTATTACCTCAACCAAGGTCACCACTCATACACCAACCTGTAGCGCCTAAAAAACGGCCGTACTGTGCTACAGACTCGTGAGCCCGTGACTTCTTAAATTATTCTAAAAACACAAATATCAGTCAAACAAAAACAAGGACAAAAATCTTAATAGATTAACCTTAACTCAGTCTAGGGTACCACTCATACACCAGCCTGTAGCGCCTAAAAAACGGCTGTGTTGTGCTACAGACCCGTGAGCCCGTGACCCACCTAAGCTATGTAAAGATAAACAAAGAACAGGGACATAACATTATATGATTAATGATTTAAAACACTCAATATTATGACCCTTCACAACACTTTCCAAAAAGGCCTCTTTTCACTCCAGAGAGCGTCCTCACACTAAAATGGTTTGGGCCTTAAATTCACACATCATTAAAGGACATACACAAGACAATGGTAACACATTAAAAATTAACCTCCACCAACAATACACACTAAAGTAAACAGAAATCAAAAGTACCCTTAACCACTCTTAATCAAAGACGACACCAAAGAAAAACCTGCAAATCATGACATTTAACATCTTAATCTTAAATATTTAATCTTAAATCAGTCACTGATGCGTGAAAGCGCATCAGCGACAACATTACTTTTGCCTGGAATGTGTGAAAAGCTAAAATTCCATTCTTGAAGCAGAGGCTCCAACGCATCAACTGTTGATTTTTATTCTTAAACCTGTTCAAGAAAACCAACGGATTATGATCCGTTAATATTTTAATCAGAATCCCTGTAGAGGATAAATACACCTGAAAATAGTTTACAGCTAAAATTAATCGCAAAGTCTCTTTCTCTATGGTCGAATATTTCCGTTGTGTTGCGGATAATATTTTGGAAAAATAGGCAACAGGATGAGATACTCCATGAGCATCTTCTTGCAACAAAACTGCTCCAACCCCAACATCCCAACATCACTCGCATCAGTAGCAAGTGAAAATGGGACGTCAAAATCAGGGGCTTTCAATACAGGAAAATTCCTTAGGACCTGCTTTAATTTTTCAAAGGCATTTTGGGCATCATTAGTCCATACAAAAGTCACATTCTTACGTAATAAATTAGTCTGGGGCTCAGCGATATCAGAAAAATTCTTAACAAATCTGTGATAATACCCTACTAATCCAAGGAATTTTCTGACATCCCTGCGACACCTTGGTATTTCAATATGCCTAATAGAGTCTACGTTTGCTTGTTTTGGAGCCACTTTCCCAAATCCTACTTCGTGACCCAAATACACAACCTTTGCTTTGGCAAACTCACTCTTTTTGAGGTTTATAACCAAACCAGCTTTCCTAAGTACCTGAAATAAGGCCTTAATACTTTTAAGATGGGTGTCCCAGTCATCACTATAAATTACAATATCATCGATATAAACAACACACCCCTCTAAACCTTGAACCAAAGTATTCATCAACCTTTGAAAGGTTGCAGCAGCAGTCTTCATGCCAAAAGGCATTACTTTACATTGATAGAGTCCTCGCTGCGTTACAAATGCTGACAAATCCCGTGCCCGTTTGGACAGCGGAACTTGCCAATACCCCTTTAACAAATCAAATTTAGTTATATACTTCGAATTCCCTATCCTGTCAATACAGTCCTCTATCCTGGGTAAAGGATAACTATCAGGCTTTGAAACCTCGTTGACTTTGCGGTAATCAAAACAAAGCCTGAATTGACCATCCTGCTTCTTTACCAAAACAACAGGTGAAGACCACAGACTGTTGCTGGGTTCAATCAGCCCATGACGTAACATATAATCAACCTCTTTATCCAAAACATCATTTTTAAATGGATTTAACCTGTAAGGGGATGGTTTTACCAGAGTTGCGTTACCCACATCAACATCATGTTCCAGGACAGTGGTCTGTCCGGGAACATCCGAAAATAAATCCTTATAACTAAAAACTAACTTTTTCAAAGATCCCTGTTCTGCTAAATTTAAATGTGAAACCATTTCTGAAAAATTTTCTAAAAAATATTCATTATCATTAGACCATTCGGCACTATCAAAACAATCATCATCAAAATTACTCACATCTGGAATAGAAAAAGAATTAATACCATTACACTTTGTAGTATTACCAATTAATGTCACGGGAACAACCTTGTCACGACCTTTATAAGCTTTTAACATATTTATGTGACACAGCTGGTAGGGTCTCCTCCTTTCAGGAGTTTCAATTAAATAATTAACATCACTTAATTTCTTTAAAATTTTCCACGGTCCTGAAAATGCAGCTTTTAAAGGGTTTCCTGGAATGGGAAGCAATACCAACACATTATCACCCACCACAAAATTACGCTCCTGAGTATTTCTGTCAAAAAAGTATTTCATTTTCTTTTGGCTACACAATAAATTTTCACCAGCAAACTTCCAAGCCTTCGTGAATTTTTCACCCAAATTACTAACATAATGTAATAAATTTATATCAGGGGCGTCCCCCTCCCAAGATTCACGAACCACATCCAGTGGACTACGCACACAATGACCAAAAATAAGGCTGAAAGGTGAAAATCCTAAAGATTGACTCGGCACTGACCGAACTGCAAATAATAAATAAGGTAGTTCCTTATCCCATTCGGAACCATTAACCAAACAATATTTTTTTATCATAGATTTCATGGTTTGATGAAATCGTTCCAAAACACCTTGACTTTCAGGGTGGTACGGGGAAGAAGTCACATGTTTAATTTTCAACTCGGCCATCTTCTCCCTAAATAATTTACTCATAAAATTAGACCCAAAATAGGACTGAATTACTTTGGGCATACCGAACATGGTGAAAAATTCAATTAACACTTCAACAATTTTAACAGTTTTTATATTTCACAGTGGTATTGCCTCAGGATATCGAGACATCCTATCCATAATTGTTAAAATATACTGATTGCCACTACAAGTTTTCGGCAAAGGACCAACAACGTCAATAATTACTTCCCTGAACGGTTCAGAAACAACAGGAATAGGATGTAATGGTGCCTTTGGAATTGGTTGATTAGGCTTCCGAGCTTTTGACATGCATCACAACTATTTACAAATTTTTTAACATCATTTTTCATCTTAGGCCAAAAATAACTTTCACACAATTTACGAGTGGTTTTAAAAATACCAAAATGACCAGCCAAACCATTTTCATGAGCCAAGGTCATTAACTCCTTTCGATAAACAAAAGGAACCGTAATCTGTTTAACAATTTCACAACCTGTGTTAATGGCATCAAAAGGTCTACTTACTCTGTATAAAATATTATTAATTTTCTTAAATCGAAGGACAGTCAAATCAGTAGTTTCACCAGACTCAATTGGCAGGTCTTTAAAATCGGCTTTTTGAGCTGTAATAAGTTCCTTAGTAGTCCAATTAAGTTTATTATCCAACACCACTATCTACAACAAAGCTATCACTACAATCTAAACTACTCAAATCAACATCAACTACCGACTCAACACTACTAGCCTTCAATCGAGTGACTGCAGATATCTCATTATTGGAATTTAACACAATTGGGAAAGTTTTATTTATTAGGGCAACATCATTCCCTAACTCCAAATCCTCATCTTTAATAGGAAATTTATCAGTGATAGCTAGTTTCAAATAACCTGAAAAAGACGGGCATGATAAATAAACACTCTCAACCGGGTAAGACCTGACCGTATCTGGAAAACCACTTAGCAAAACATATTCCTTATTTGTAAATTCTAAATCAATAGGTAAAGATTCTCTGAGAATTAAAGACTGAGCAGCCCCAGTGTCACGCAAAATTTTAACTTTTCTTTGCTCAGTCGAATTCCAAGAGCGAACAAAACCATTAAACAAAAACTCCTGAAAAGGAGCCAGTGACTTATTGCTTAGTCATTGATTATTAGAATTCTCAGCCACTGACTCGTTCTCATTCCTATGAATGGCCATTACCGGACGTCTTTCGGTCCCTTGCAACTTTTTAAAAGCAAAACACATGCTCTTGACGTGTCCCTTCTTATGACAGAAGAAACAAGTCAAACTTTTCAACTTCCCTGGGTGGTTTGTGGTCTGCTTATTATAACTGTTAACAGGAGTAGTACGAGAACCATAATTGTCATCAGGCCTGTTATACATGTTCTGGTTACTATTCCCGTTACCTCTCACCCAACCAGACTTCTCATTTCTGGGTACCTCCCGTATCACATTTCTATGAGAGAGGAGATACTCATCACTTGCAATAGCCACCTCCTGCAAAGTTTCTAATTTTAACTCTTCGATGTGTACTTTCACCTCATTAGGCACGGACCTTTTAAACTCCTCGACCAAAAACAATTCTTTTAATTTCTCAAAGTCCGTCACCTCCTTTAACCAATCGCCAGCAAATTGTTCTTTAGCCCTGGCAAACTCTACAAAAGTCTGCCCTCTTATCTTACGTAAATTACGGAAGCGTTGTCGGTAAGGTTCCGGTACCAACTAATAAGCCTTTAAAACTATGGCTTTCTCAGAATCATAATCTGAGGACAGATCTTCATCCAAGGAAACGTAAACTTTCTGGGCCTTACCTAGCAACTTACTCTGAATAAGAGTAGTCCAATACTCCTTTGGCCACTCCAACCTTGAGGCTATCCTCTCAAAAGAAACAAAAAACTCGGCCACGTTGACTTCCTGAAAATTTGGGACTAACTTGAGAGCTTCATTTAAATTAATACAAGGCATTGCAGACACATTATGTTGGGAAGAAGAAGAACCCCTATTACTCAATGCTTGCATAGCAAGTTCGTGCTGTCTCTCTCTCTCTCTCTTTCCTAAGCCTTCATCCTTTGGAGATCTATTTCTATTTTTTCTACTGAATCTGCCTATCTAAAATTTCTACTGACACCATTTCCTCCCCCTGCCTAGTCTCTGGTTTACCTTCTGCCTTCATCACTTTAAAATTTTCATAAATATTAAGAAGCAACAAGCCCTTCCTAACAGACCTGGGATTTTCAATTTGAAAAAATTCTGCTACATACTCTAAATCAGGCTTATTCAAGTCTGCCAACCTTTCCTGCCACCCCTCTCCACTCAAGAGTTCCGGGATATTCAAATCAGTCATGGTGAATTAATTGCCCAGAAGTAAATATAAAAAAATATATCCAAAAACAAACCAATACACTGAACACCAATAACCACACAAATATCCTACCACGGTCACAAAAAAAAATTATAAACACCAATCAACACATAGATATAGGAAAGAAGGTATTACTATGTTGCAAGCACCCAAAGAATCCACTCTATACACTCAAGTGACTACAGGATCCGAGAAATCCTGGCAAGGTCGCCAAATGTTATGGGCCATACCCATCAAACATACAAAAGTCTCTTAAATACAAATGAAGTCACTAACGACCAAGTCCACAATAGGTGGAATGGCCGCAACAGAGTGTTCAGAGATGGAATCAAGGAGGATATAAAAAGCTGAAAATAAAACATATATTTATTACAAACTTTTTAGAAGGATATGATCACTGAGCCTCTTACAAAATACATTAAATAAACCAAATCCAAATACACACTGAAAACATAGAATAACCAACACTCTTACACCAAATTAAGACAGACTATACAATAACACTTTAAAGAGAGGACCCCGAAAGTAATAGAATGTCGAAAAGTCAGAATAACCTAACTTATGTTACACACTAAATCCATAACAAAAAAATAAATTTCTTCCCTTAAGCGAGCTTCAAAACAGTGGTATTGGCAAACACAGCCTTCAATTCACAGGACGAGGAGATTATTATATAATATTGCCAGGCAATCCATGGACACGGCTGTCCGACAGGTAAACATTCACTTCAGCGTTGCGAGACGATCAACGGACACGGAGGTCCAAAAAAACACCACACCTTACCAGTTGGCAGAGAGGTCCCCTTGGCTAAATCACAGAACCAAGGGCGAGGTTGGATAATCCATAAATCTTCCAAAGGAAGACAACAGCAGAAGCGAAGAAAGGCAGATCTCGATTATCCGACTCAGTCAGTCAAGCACTCCCATTCTTAAAGGTCCAGAAACGACTGTCTCCACCTGGACACTCAGGGCCCAAGTCTCCTCCAGCATCACCCGTGAAAAATAAACAATCTCATTGTAATTAAAACTATACAAGTCAGAAATGTCGGGGAGGAGGAAACAGGGTCATTACGTTCCAAAAGAAATAACTGCCAAAGTGACTTAATCAAAACAAAATAATTTACGTTAAATTTAACATATATATATATATATATATATATATATATATATGTATATACAGTATATACAGTATATATGTATATATATATATGTATATATATATATATATGTATATATATATATATATATATATATATATATATATATATATATATATATATATATATATATATATATATATATATATATATATATATATATATATATATATATATATATATATATATATATATTGTATATATGTATATATATATGTATATATATGTATATATATATATATATATATATATATATATATATATATATATATATATAACAATGGAAATATAAATAAATCACTATATTTCGACTAATACACATTGGTCCTCATCAAGGTGTAAAGTAAAAATGAGGAATACAGTGGACATTGACGGTTTTCAATTGTTCTAATTTTGTTTTAAGTGCTGGAAGGATTAGTCAAATTTAATTACATCCAGGTGTGTCTCGTATTGTCGAGTTGCTCGGAGTAGGTCTTAACCTCTGATGTATAGCTGGTTGTTTGGTCTCCTAGGATTATCTTCTTTATGATCAGGTTGAAAAGAGTGTTGTCCACTGTGTCAGCTTTCCAT
>NC_090733.1:27179311-27191811 GCF_036898095.1 Palaemon carinicauda | reverse complement strand
CTCTACCATACACTTTTCCAACCACACTCAACAATCTAATACCCCTCTAATTACATCATTCATGCACATCTCCCTTACCCTTATATAGTGGTACAATATATGCACACACCTAGTCTACTTGTACCATTGACTACATAAAACACTTATTAAACAATTTCACCAACCATGCAAGTACAGTCATACCCCCTTCCTTCAACATCTCATTCTTAACACCATCCATACCAGGTGCTTCTCCTATTCTCGTTTTATCTAGTGCTCTCCTCACTTCCTCTTTTGTAATCTCTGTATCATTCCCCTCTCCATCACTGGCCCCTAAACACCTGCAACAGCAATTATATCTGCCTCCCTATTAACCTCAACATTCAGTAAACTCAAAATATTCCACACACCTTTTCCTTGCCTCCTCTCCTTTTAACAACCTTCCATTTCCATCTTTTACTGTCTCTTCAGTTCTCAAACCACCCTTCCTTACACTCTTCACTTCTTGCCAAAATTTCTTCTTATCCTCTTCATATGAACAACCCAAACCCTGACCCCACCTCAGGTCAGCCGCCCTCTTTGCATCAACTACCTTACGTTTTGCTTCCACTTTTTTTTTCTCTCTGCACTTTTCATACTTCTTTACACTATTACTCTGCAACCATTCTTCAAATGCTCTCTTTTTTCTCTTCCACTCTTATTTTCACTCCTTCATCCCACCATTCACTACCCTTCCTCATGCTGCCTCCAACAATCATCTTCCCATACACATCCCTTGTAATCCCAACAAAATATTCTTTTACCAACTTCCACTCCTTTAAATTACCAGTTTCTCACTTTCACCTCGTCTTATGCCATTTCCAACCATTTTTGTTATTCACTTTTTATCTCTGGTTTTGTTAACTGTTCAATCTTTACTACCTCCCTTTTACATACCCCCACTCTATTCCCCCACTCTTTTGCTACAACTAATTTTCCTTCCAACAAAAAAAAAAAATGATCAGACATACCGTTAGCAATACCCATAAACACAATCCATTAATGGCCTTTCTACCATTCTTTCATTTGCAACTCTTACCCCTGTATACATGTTAATTATTATCTTTCTTTTTGAAAAAAACTACAAATTATTACTAGCTCTTGCTCAACACATACAGTATATCTACCAGTCTCTCATCACTCTCATTTTAACCTGGTACGCCATAATTCCCAATGACACCTTTTACCTCTCCACCACCAGCACTAGCATTTAGGTCACCCATGACGACTACATATATACACAAGCACACACACACACATACACACACACACATATATATATTTATATATATATATATATATATATATATATATATATATATATATATATATATATATATATATATATATATGTATGTGTGTGTGTGTGTGTGTGTGTGTGTGTGAATAAACCAGGTCGAAGAGCTATTAGCAAAGTTGTGAAATCAGTATAGTAGAATTAAAGGCCCCTTAGATTATAAAGTGCAATTATTCGAATTTCTATTAAGACTGAATTTCTTTTATATCATTCTTCATATTAAAAGCATGAAACTGGATTCCGGTCGATTTAGAGATATCCAGATAGCTAAAACTAGATCCATTATATTTTGGCAGGCATTTCATTCCATTTTTATTCGATTTTTTTTTTTTTTAATATTCTCCGCATTTGTTCTTCTCTCATTATTTGGATATTTCTAGAAATCAATGGAGTGGATTTAATAACCATCCGAGACTTCTGATTATATTTCTTTTTAATTAAATTATATGAAATTGATTTCAAATGACTGTTTATATCAGAGTTGTAGTTCCGTATTGGACAGAGCACTGAATTCAGAGGAATCTATATTCGTTGGAAAATACCAATCATTTGGTATATTGACAGAATTTTTTACATACTATTTTCAAAACCATTACAGCTTTTAAATTTCATTTATCTCTTATTCACATAAATTCAAATTTCATTGTATAAAAACATGTTTTAACCACGAAATTTATGAAATGAGCAGATGTATATTTCGAGAGAAATGTGAGTGATTTATATAAATAACTTTCCCCTCTGTCTACACATTGATATAAATGAGTACACTTTATTCTTTATGTGAACAGATTTGACATAGTGTCCTCATAATTCTTTGTACCATTCACCAGTTATAGCTGAATTTATCCCTTATGTTTTTGTTTCATTTTCTGAGTACCTCTGTGTTTAATTTTGTATTGTCACCGTGTATTGGGGGAAAAAAAATACATGGGTAGGGTAAATTTGTCTCCTGATTTTCTCGTGACCTTAAGATCTCCAATAATTGATAATATAAAACATTTAAAAAACAGGAATAGATAATATATGATTATTTAAGCAACTGGGCACTGTTCCGTTAAATTTTAACTTTTTTTAGATTAATAATATGGAAAAAACTATATTATAGCAATTCAAAAGTGAAATTTATTGCTCCTTCACCAGGGAGGACTATTGATTACTCGGGAATATAATTTTCTATTATTATGGATCCCTAAGTAAACGTATTGCAAACGCCTCACACTTTCACGATAATTATTTTTCTTTTATTCTGAGGTTATTTTTCACTGATCTGCGGAAGGAGAGAAAAAGTTATAATGGGAAAACGTGCTGGAGGCTAAATCTCAGGAATTAGAACTATGCTCGATTCTTTATAAACACGGGAAAATTAATTTAACTTCAATATAAGATTGGTGTTCATTATTGGCCTCGTGTTTTATAATGTGGTTCCATTGTCTTTACAAATTTTATTTGGATATTGCACACAAAAATGGCATTTATGATAGAATATCACACGAAATGACGAATTATTAAAGAATATATGTGTTATGTACTCGTAAAAAGCAACGAACCACATCACTTTTAAAAGTAAAGTATATTCACATAACAATGACCATATATATCACAACTGTTCATTTGTGTAGATTTGCAACTTTTCCGTATGCTATAGCAGTCAATATTTACTTCCACATATAGTTAGTTTAATTCATTATAAATCTTGATATGATAACTCCCTCTAATCTCGCATTATGGAAGGTTAGTCATACGTATGGAAGACCTAGAAAACAGCTTGGGCAATGAGACTCTTTGTCCTTCTAATTAACATGATTGCAAAAAAACAAATCTATTTCTAAGCAATTCTCTCCTCTCTCTCTCTCTCTCTCTCTCTCTCCTCTCTCTCTCTCTCTCCTCTCTCTCTCTCTCTCTCCTCTCTCTCTCTCTCTGTCTCTCTCTCTCTCTCCTCTCTCTCTCTCTCTCTCTCTCTCTCTCTCTCTTCTCTCTCTCTCTCTTTCTCTCTCTCTCTCTCTCTCATAAACTCAGGTACTCACAAATAAACACATGTACACCGCCATTTCGCTAAACTAGTTTATTTTAATCTATATTTTTCTGCAAGAAATTCTGTAGAATTACCATGTAATGTCTGGTTTTTGGGGTACAGCTTCAGCAGCCACGAAATTTGGTTACATAACTTGATACAAAAGATCGAAACATAAGTACATAAACACTTATACGTACATACATGCATACTTTCATAAATACATACATACTCATATATATATTATATATATTATATTATATATATATTATATATATATATATAATATATATATATATATATATATAGTATATATATATATATATATATATATTCTTACGAAGCTGGTCTAGTATAGAGTAAATAATTTATTTATGTATATCATGTGTGTATTTAAGAGGTGCATAGCCTGCTTATAAGGTGAGTTCCTCTCATGTATGTATAAGTTTGTATGTAAATTACGTAAGACTTTCGTCATTAATTTCATTGTATTCTTCATTCAGGTCAGTGTATGTAAATTTACATTATTTTTAAGTTTTACCTTTTTATTTCACGAATTTTGTTACAAAGTCTTACATAAATTGTTTAAGGGTGCTTTATGACTCTATGATGGCTTGTGTATTTTTTTTTTTTTGTTTCTTGAGGTATTGCATCGTGTTTGTGAGAAAATATGCTATTCTTATATTTGTCACGTGCTTTGGAAGTTTCTTGAAAACCCCAGTTGTTAGATTTATCTTTTTTTAATGCTTGAGAACAGGGGTGGCCGGACCTGCCGAGAGAGAGTTTGCCCTGCAAGCAAGGTTGATTTCATGTTGGATATATGATAGTTGGTAACTCTTACGTCACTGCGCCAGCCCCCAGGCTTCTAGAATCTCTGACCAAGAATAATTTAGAAGTTACTAAGTTCATATATATGGGCCCCCAGGGATACATGGCAGCAGATAGAGAATTCCAGCCTTAATTGATAAGCTATCGACTCTCTCCCTCTCACCACGTCTCTCGTACAAGATCGGTGTAATTTTTAAAAGTATACAGGGATTGGGAGATCTCAAAGTTTTGGTCTGATGGGTTTTTGTAAACAGCGAGTATTTCATAAAAGATTCTTTCAGAGATTTTGTAACTGGCCCTGTGCAATTAAGATATGTGAAGTGTATTTCGACTTGACTGCTCATTTACCTTTGTGATCTAAAAATGTGTAAGTTTATCAATAACTTTATTGAATTTCTTTAAGAGTTTAAATCCATGGGTCTTTTCGTCTTTGCCCTGCTTCTTTGATAGACTTCAATCAACCAAGAGAGCAGGGTTAGAAAGTAGGTATTCAACACCTGACCATATTCGTGTAATTAAACAGCTCAGGGAACAATCAACAAAGTATGATAAACCCCTGTTTATGGCATTATAGAATATGAGAAAGCTTTTGATTCTGTCAAAACCTCAGCAGTAATGAAAGTCTTTCATATATAATGAATAGATGAATCTTGTATTAAAACATTTGAAGATATCTATCGATATAACAAGTACAACAACCTTAAAACTACATAAGGATAATGAAAAAATTCCGAATGAGAAAGGAGTTAGACAGGGAGAACCGCAAGCCTTCAGAATTATTCACAGCTGGCCTAGAAGTTTTTAAAATTTTGATTGGAAAATCTGGGAATTAATATTAATGGGGAATAACTTAACTACTAAAGATTTATAGATGTTTAGTGAATCATGGGATGAATTGAAAAAGTTGCTAGAAAAGGAGAAATGTAGCACTGAAAATTAATATGAATAAAATTAAGATAATGACCAATGAAAAAGACACCGAATAAGAGTTACGGGGGAACCTTCAGAAAGTGCTAATGAATATACATAGGCTACTTAGGAAAGACGGTAATTGATTCCCCAGACCACAAGACCGAAATTGAAAGAAGGATAATCCTGGGATGGAGAGCTTTTGGAACACAAAATGAGATAACGAAAAGTAAAATGTTACTTTCTCTGAAATGAAAAGTACTCATTGAGATGGTCCTACCAGTTTCAATTTATGCATTAGAAACTTGGAGGTTTACGAAATCCTTAAAACATAACCTACTTACATCTCAGAGAGCTATGGAAAGAATATTGATGGGAATAACACTGAGAGACAGTAAAAGAGCAACATAGATACAAGAGCAATTTAGAGTGGAGGATATTCTATAGAAAAAAAAAAAAAACACGAACATGGGTATTAAATATAATGAGAATGACGGATAATAGATGTACATTGAGAATATCTGAATAGGTATATAGAAAAGACGATGGATTCCCGGACGAAGAAAGTTTCTGGTGTCTGTGGAATGGCATATAAAATACAATAAACCAACGCAAGTGGAAAGACCTGTCTGAAGCCTTTGTTTTGCAGTGGACTAATGACAACTGATGATGATGATGATATGTATATATATATATATATATATATATATAAATATATATATATATATATATATATATATATATATATATTTATATATATATATATATATATATATATATAAATATATATATATATATATATATATATATATATATATATATATATATATATATTCATCATCTCCTTCTATGCCTAATGATACAAAGGGCCTCGGTTGGATTTCACCAGTAGTCCCCATCTTTTATCTTATAATTCAATACTTCACATTTCACCATCTACTTCACGCTTCATATTTGTCTGTCATGTAGACCTGGATCTCCTAAGTATTCTTGTGCCTTTGGAGCCAAGTTAAATGTTTGCTGAACTAATCTCTCTTGGGGAGTGCAAAAAATGTCCCCAAAATCATCTCCTTCTACCCCTCACCATGATCTCATCCACATATGGCACATAAGTAATCTCTTACATTTTCATTTTTAATCCTGTCGTCATATTTAACTCCCAATATCCCTAAGACAGCTTTATTCTCAAATCTACTAATTGTCATACCACCGATCTTACTAAATTGATAATTTCATACTCTGATTTTCATATGTAATTTAAGGCGATCTGATTTCCAAATTTTGTTTAACCTAGCAATTGTCTAATTTGCTTTACCTTTTTCAATCTTTCACGAAACTGTAATTCCAAAGTCCCTGGAGATTATAGTTCCTAAATACTTGAATGCCCCCACCTCATTAATCCTATTTCCTTCCAATAATATTTCCTCTTCCATTGCATATTCAGTTCTCATCATCAGTCGTTCTCTATTTATCTTGAGCCCAACCTAGTGTGATATTTCATGCACTCTGGTAAACAAGCATTGCAAGTCCTATCATGTTCTACTAAAAAGGACAGCATCTTAAGCCTTCTCTCTCTCTCTCTCTCTCTCTCTCTCTCTCTCTCTCTCTCTCTCTCTCTCTCTCTCTCTCTCTCTCTCTCTCTCTCTCTGTATATATACATACATATATATATATATATATATATATATATATATATATATATATATATATATATATATATATATATATATACACATATATATATATACATATATATATATATATATATATATATATAATATATATATATATATATACATATACACACACACACACATATATATATATATATATATATATATACATATATATATATATATATATATATATATATATATATATAAATATATATATATATATATATATATATATATATATATATATATATATATACACTCACATATATATATATATATATATATATATATATATATATATATATATATATATATATAATATATATATGTATATATTATGCTTTATTACCACAAGGAGCTCGAAAGTCTTCTGATAACAAAAGCAGACAAATCCAATACACTTATGTTGATCAATAAGAATGACTATCTTGATAAAATGTTGGAAATTTTAAGTGAGGGAGAAACTTATTTCATTCTTAATTATAACCCATTTGAAAAGGTTAATAATGATTTTAATAAGAAAATAAAAACATTGTTAGGAGTAAAAGATGGGTTGATTAAAAGGTTTTGTACTGTGTGTGCATCGTTGCCTTATATGTACGTGTTAATCAAAACACATAAGCCTAATAATCCAGTTCGACCGATAATCAGTTCTGTGGGGTCATCGGTATATAACCTATCAAAATGGTTAGTTAAACAGTTGTCCCCCTTGTTGGGAAACATTTCTGGCTTCTCTGTGAAAAAATATGTTGATTTTCTTAATCGTCTAAGAAGATCCAATATTGATTTTGAATTTAAAATGATCAGTTTTGACGTAACATCACTTTTTACTAAAGTTCCAGTTGATGATTCATTAGGTTTTTTAACCGACGAGTTTGGCTTATTATGAATTTTCTCTTCCATGTAATATTATGTTAGAATTGATTAAACTGTGCATCAAAGATTGTAAATTTACTTTTAATGGGAATTTTTTGAGCAAAGATTTGGAATGGCAATGGGTAACCCTTTATCACCTCTTTTAAGTAATATTTATACGGAAAATTTTGAGAAAAAGCTTAGTGAATATTTTTCCGGGAAGGGTTTTGTGGTTTCGCTATGTTGATGAAATTTTTTGTATATGCCCTTTAAATGAAGATTTATCTGTTTTTTTTACTTAGACTAAACTCACTGGTTCCTTTTATTAATTTTACACTTGAGGAAGAAAGAATCTCTGTTCTACCCCTTTTCAGACGTAAATGTTCATAGACATAATAATAGATTTAAGTTTAGCGTTTTTAGAAAACCCACTAATGTATCGCCTTACATTCACTTTTATTCTAATCACCATATTAAAGTAAAACTATCTTTTTTTTTTTGTTTCCTCTATGTTTTTGAGAGCTCTTACAGTTTGTTGTCCAGAATTTTTAGATGATGAATTTTAAGAATATACGATATCACTTTTAATTTGAAGTATCTAAAATTCTTAGTTGACGCAGCATTAAAAAAAGCCAAAAAAACATTATGCAACTGACAATGTAACATATTTTAATTATGATAATTTATTAGTTTTACCTAATAATGATAGTTTTCTCTGTGTACCCAAAATTTTAAAATGTTTTAAAGTTAATGTTGTTTTTAGAAATTCTTCGACTATAAAGTGTATTTTGATAAAGAACTCTCTGTGTAATAGTGTACGCTGCGTATATGAAATCCCATGTAATGGTTGTAATTTGAAATATATTGGGAAAAGTGATAAAATACTGGCAACAAAGTTAAATCAACATAAATACTGCGTTCGAGTTGATAATATGTCCAACGCGCTTTTCGTTCCCATGAATAAATATAATAATTTTATAGACTGGAGGAACTCTAAAGAGCTGCTCTTCTATAAAGATGTCGTGAAGAGAAATATTATAGAATCAAGTATTTTAAAGATAAAGTCTGATTGTGTTTTTAATATTAGTGCTGGTTTATATAAATTGGATAATTTCATCATGACCAATATTGTTCAACAATTCAGAATTATATAGTTTGTGTTTACCTGTTCTGTGTTTATGACCAACTTACGTTCAAGAACAAATTTTGGCTGTGGGTTGTTTGATTGTTTGACAATGCTAGTTAGCTAACTAGGTTTTTCTATCATTTCTCTATTGTTAAAAAAAAATAGTTTTGTTTTTATCCTATTTTACTTATTGACGTCCTTCAATTATGTCTCACTTTTTATTTTACCCTGAAGAAGTGTATTAAAAATCCTACTGGCTTTTGCATATATATATATATATATATATATATATATATATATATATATATATATATATATATATATTATATATATATATATATATATATATATATATATATATATATATATATGTATATATATAAATATATGTATATATAAACATATGTATGTATGTATGTATGTATGATATTAAATCACTATTGACTATGGCATAAAGGTAATCGAAGGCAGATTTTATTGCAATATTTTCAAGAAAACGTAATGAAGACTACAATCTAGAATGCAAACTAAAATAGCTTTTGTAAAGCGGTCTTTTGAATGATTTTCGCCATTACTTTTTTCCGGGAATCTTTTATATTACAGCACGTAGTATCCCTTTAAAGAACTACCAATACTGGAAGGGAGCAACATAAAAATGTTTCTGCCACAATATGTCCCTAGGATTTGTCTATGGAAGAGTTTCTCGTTTCCATTCTCTCTCTCTCTCTCTCTCTCTCCATCTCTCTCTCTCTCTCTCTCTCTCTCTCTCTCTCTCTCTCTCTCTCTCTCTCTCTCTCAATACAACAACGCAATATACTATCCACAAGAAAATTTATTATTGTGGTCTAACAGCTTACTCATTTGCTTCATACATGAGAACAATAACTTTTCTAATGAAACGTCAAGATTTTGATAAACATTCATCAAAGGCCATGAGAAAAAGAATATTATCTTATTTTTTGATGGGAAAAATATTGATAGTAAGGCAATTAACGGCGGCCTGTTGTATAATTGATATATCACTAAAATATTCTTTATGATTCTTGAATACTGAATCGTTTCAAATATCTTAATATCAATTTCTGTTTTTTCGAATATAATTATTTACCAGATTTTCATATATAATATCTTTTTTCATTAGTCCTACCTTCCAGTGACTTCTATGTTCTATATACGTATTTCTTTTCAGAAAAAAAAAACAATATTTATATAGAGGTGATTTCATCTCAAAACTAAAATGTTTTTTGTAGATTGAATATTTCCTTTATCGAATTCAATATCTATTTGAATGAAAATTTTATTTCTTACACAATACTAGCTGAAATAAGATTCAGCCTTGAATTAGTAGAAATCATCTTATAAACAGGTTTTCACTCTCATAAACCAAATAATTAACAAGTGTTTCTTCTAAATAAAGTCACATGGGAACATAATATATTAAAAACCATGAAAATGTTTTTCTAACGTCATACATGTTATATCTTAGGTGAGATGTCTCCATTGGTATGCCTTCTTTGCTTAATAGTGGCCAATACAAAAAGTGGAGAAGAACTTTAGGTAATGGCAGGTAATTATTCAATAAAACTTTTTCGGAATAAGATTGTGTAATACCATATGAATTAAACAAATTCTTCCCTTATATGGTTAAGCAGTAAAAAATACAATACTCCATGTATTAAATTAATCTCCATAAATTGATGTATTTTTATGGAAACTTCTTTGTTTTATTCTTGCGAGTTGATTCTGCGAAGAGTCTAATATGCCTCCCCCCCAAAAAAGAAAATAACTCTTGAGATCTTTCCTGGGTTTACTTTTGCCTCTAGTCTCCCCAACTCAGCATTTGCTCGATTTCTTTTGAGGGCCAAACTTTCTACTGTTTCGGCTTTTAGATATTGCTTGCTGAAACAGGTTTCTTTTCTCTCACGCTCTTTCTATATTCAGGTACTCTATATGTTGATAAAGAAAAAGGTCTTTAATAATTCTACATTTGTTTATTCATATTCTATTTTCAGTGATATAGATAGAGCTGGAATTGCTCGGTATATTCCTAATGTGATAATTTCATAAATTATAGTTAACGATTTCAGATTTCGTTTGGAATTTGTAGAGTCAATATAGAATATCTTGATATTGTTAGTGACTAATATATATATATATCATACATACATATACCAAAGGCACTTCCCCCAATTTTGGGGGGTAGCTGACATCAACAAGAAACCGAGTTCAGCTGGTACTGCTAGGGTGCCACAGCCCAACCTCCCACATTTCCACCACAGATGAAGCTTCATACTGCTGAGTCCCCTACTGCTGCTACCTCCGCGGTCATCTAAGGCACCGGAGGAAGCAGCAGGGCCTACCGGAACTGCGTCACAATCGCTCGCCATTCATTCCTATTTCTAGCACGCTCTCTTGCCTCTCTCACATCTATCCTCCTATCACCCAGAGCTTTCTTCACACCATCCATCCACCCAAACCTTGGCCTTCCTCTTGTACCTCTCCCATCAACTCTTGCATTCATCACCTTCTTTAGCAGACAGCCATTTTCCATTCTCTCAACATGGCCAAACCACCTCAACACATTCATATCCACTCTAGCCGCTAACTCATTTCTTACACCCGTTCTCACCCTCACCACTTCGTTCCTAACCCTATCTACTCGAGATACACCGGCCATACTCCTCAGACACTTCATCTCAAACACATTCAATTTCTGTCTCTCCATCACTTTCATTCCCCACAACTCCGATCCATACATCACAGTTGGTACAATCACTTTCTCATATAGAACTCTCTTTACATTCATGCCCAACCCTCTATTTTTTACTACTCCCTTAACTGCCCCCAACACTTTGCAACCTTCATTGACACTCTGACGTACATCTGCTTCCACTCCACCATTTGCTGCAACAACAGACCCCAAGTACTTAAACTGATCCACCTCCTCAAGTAACTCTCCATTCAACATGACATTCAACCTTGCACCACCTTCCCTTCTCGTACATCTCATAACCTTACTCTTACCCACATTAACTCTCAACTTCCTTCTCTCACACACCCTTCCAAATTCTGTCACTAATATTATTAATATTATTATTATTATTATTATTATTATTATCATAGGTAGTAGGTTGTCCAGGGCACCAGCCACCCGTTGAGATACTACCCATAGAGAGTTATCGGGTCCCTTGATTGGCCAGGCAGTACTACAGAGGATCCTTCTCTCTGGTTACGGTTCACTTTCCCGTTAACTACATATACACTGAATAGCCTGGCCTATTCTTTACATATTCTCTTCTGTCCTCATACACCTGAAATCACTAAGATTACCAAACAGTTCTTCTTCACCAAAGGGGTTAACTAAAAAACTAATTGTTCAGGGGCCACTTTCCTCTTGGTAAGGGTAGAAGAGACTCTTTAGCTATGGTAAGCAGCTCTTCTAGAAGAAGGACACTCGAAAATCAAACCATTTTAGTCTTGGATAGTGAAAATGGCCTCTGTACCATGGTCTTCCACTGTCTTTGGTTAGAGTTCTCTTGCTTGAGGGTACATTCGGTCACACTATTCGAACTAATTTGGCTTCATCTTGTTTTGTTGAAGTTTTAATATTTTATATAGAAAATATTTATTTTAATATTATTACTGTTCTTGAAATATCTAATTTTTCCTTTTTCCTTTCCTCAGTGGACTTTTTTCCCCGTTGGAGCCCCTGGGCTTATAGCATCCTGCTTTTCCAATTAGCAAGTAATAATAATAATAATAATAATAATAATAATAATA
>NC_090733.1:27171811-27174311 GCF_036898095.1 Palaemon carinicauda | reverse complement strand
TACCCTGCTTTTCATAAGTCCTGCTATCAATGTGGATGTCATGAGATTCAGGTAATAAAAGTTTGTGGCAGGCATAACAACTTTTATTTGTGTTCGATCTACTGGAATCCAAACATGGATGATTCTATCTTCGATTGTCTTCTTACCATTATGGCCAAGATACAAGAAGATGATAGAAAGGCTTCTTTTGTCTTTGTTGGTGACATTAATGCTCACCATAGGGAGTGGTTAAGTTCTATCTCTCCTACCGATCGCCATGGCTTAAGAGCTTTAGACTTTGCCTCTGAATCAGGTTGTGAGCAAATCATAAATGAATCTACTCACAGGTCTGGTAATTGCTTGGACCTCGTATACACTGACTCCCCTGGCGTTATAACTTGTAAGGTTGGTTCTCCAGTCGGGACATCTGATCATGCCTTGATTTCATTAGTAGTGAAGACTGAGCAGCCTGTCCCTGATATATCATACTCTTGTAAGATTTATATGAAATCCCAAGCAGACTGGAATGGGATTTTACATGATCTTTTGTGCTTGAATTGGTCACAATTATATAGTAGTGTAGATCCTGTTGTCCCTTTGAATGGGAATCTAGTCAACATAATTGATAGGCATATCCCTTCTCGTGTGCTAAGGTACCGAGTGAAGGACAAACCGTGGTTCAATGATGATTGTAGACGTGCTTATTTGGAGAAGCAGGAGGCCTATCATCTTTGGAAGGGTAACATATCAGATTTGACCTGGAATAACTATACTCAGCTTTGAGCTTTTGCTCAGAGAGTTTATGCCTCAACTGAAAAGGCATACAATTTAATCATAAAAGAAACCCTTTCGGGTACAACTCAAGAACATAAATGGTGGTCTACCCTTAAAACTGCAATCTTTGGTGTTGATGCAACAGTTCCTCCTTTACTTAAACCAGATGGCTCAGTCTCTCACTGTCCAAAGGAAAAGGCAACCCTTTTGGCTGATGTTTTTGACAGTAAACATAGTAATGAAAAACTTGAACTTCCTCATTCCTGTTTTCCTGAGGCTAAACTAACTAGTTTAGCTTTTCGATCTCGTGAGATTAAAGCTCTGTTGATGGACCTTGATGCTTATGGAGGTGTAGACCCAAATGGTATTTTTCCTTTGTTTTTTATAAAGACAGCAGATTTCTTAGCTCCAAAGTTATCTGTTATTTTGCGCAATTTAGCAAGAAGAGGAGCTTTTAGCACTTGTTGGAGAATTGGTAATGTTATTCCTCTATGTGAATGTGTTTGTGGTAGCTCAAGTCCCACTGATTACCGCCCAATTTCCATAACTCCCATATTATCTAAAGTTTTTGAACGTCTTCTGGCAAAACGTCTTCAAAGGTTTGCTGAAGGTAATCATCTATTCCCTAGTTTGCAATTTGGTTTTTGTAAAGGCCTTGGAGCATGTGATGCCCTTCTTACAATCTCCAATGCTATACAGAAATCCCTTGATTGTGGTCAGGAAGTTCGTATGATTGGCCTTTATTTTAGTGCTGCCTTTGACCGTGTTAATCATGAGGCCATTGTTTTCAAACTCAAACAATTGGGAGTGGATGGGTCGTTTCTTAGCATTATTATTGATTTTTCAAGTAATAGATCTCAAAGAGTTGTTGTTGGTGGGCACCATAGTGAGTATAGGAATGTGATATCCGGTGTTCTACAGGGTAGTGTTCTTGGCCCATTACTTTTCATACTATATACACATGACATATGGTTTGGCTTAGAAAACAAGCGTGTTGCATATGCAGATTATGCTACTCTCTTTGCATCAATTCCATCCCCTGAATGTATATCTAGGGTTGGTGAATCCCTTAATAGAGATTTAACTGAAATTAGTGCATGTTGCAAATTATGGCGTATGAAGTTGAATCCTAGCAAAACTCAAAGTATGATTGTAAGTAGGTCAAGGACGGTGGCTCCTCAACATCCGGATCTCAGTATTGATAATGTTTCTTTAAATTTGTATGACTCTTTTAAAATTTTAGGTGTGATTTTCGACAGCAAATTTACTTTTGAGAAACACATTGGGTCTGTGTCTTCTTCAATTGCGCAAAAAATTGGCTTATTGAGAAAGTCTTTCAAGATTTTCGGTGATCAATCTATTTTGAAGAAGAGTTTTAATTCTTTCATTCTACCTTGTTTTGAGTATTGTTCTCCTGTCTGGTCTTCAGCTGCTGATTCTCATCTCAATTTGTTGGACTGAAACTCACGGTCTATTAAATTTCTTATTCCTGATCTAGATATTAATCTTTGGCTCCGTCGTTCAATTAGTTCATTATGCATGTTGCATATAATGTTTCATAACTCTGACCATCCTTTACATTCAGATCTCCCTGGACAATACTATCCTGTTCGTAATACTAGGCAGGCAGTTAATTTTAATAGCCAGGCCTTCTCCATTATGAGGCTCTATATTACACAGTATTCTTGAAGTTTTATTCCAGCTGTTACCAAGTTGTGGAATGATCTTCCTAATCGTGTAGTTGAAT
>NC_090733.1:27164311-27166811 GCF_036898095.1 Palaemon carinicauda | reverse complement strand
GATGGGAGATGAGAATGAGAGAGAGATTACAAAAGAGGAGGTGAGGAGAGCACTAGATGAAACGATAGTAGAAAAGCACCTGGTATGGATGGTGTGAGAGCTGAGATGTTGAAGGAAGGGGTGTGAATGTACTTGAAATATTGATAAGATTGTTAAATATGTGTTTTGTGTTGGCAATGGTACCAGTAGATAGGGTTTGTGCATGTATTGTACCACTATATAAGGGTAAGGGAGATGTGCATGAGTGTTGTAATTCAAGGGGTATTAGTTTGTGGAGTGTGGCTGGAAAAGTGTATTGTAGAGTACTAATTAATACGATTAAGGATAAAACAGAGAATGCAATCTTAGAAGTACAGGTGGTTTTAGAAGAGGTAGGGGATGTATGAATCAGATTTTTATATTTAAGCAGATATGCAAGAAATATTTAGCAAGAGATAAGGAGTTGTATGTTGCGTTTATGGATCTGGAGAAAGCGTATGGTAGATTTGATAGGAAAGCGATGTGGAATGGGATGAGGTTATATGGAATTGGTGGAATGTTGTTGCAAGCAGTGAAAAGTTTCTACAAAGGTAGTAAAGCATTTGTTAGGATAGGAAATGAAGTGAGCGATTGGTTTCCAGTGAGAATGGGGCTGAGACATGGATGTGTGATGTCCCCATGGTTGTTTAACTTGTGTGTTGATGGAGTGGTGAGAGAGGTGAATGCTCGAGTGCTTGGACTAGGATTGAAACTGGTAGACGAGAATGGTCATGAATGGAATGTAAATCAGCTGTTGATTGCTGATGATACTGTACTGGTCGCAGACTCGGGAGGGAAGCTTGGCCGAATTGTGAAAGAATTTGGAAGGGTATATGAGAGAGTTAATGTGGGTAAAAGTGAGGTTATGAGATGTACGAGAAGGGAAGATGGTGTGAGGTTGAATATCATGTTGAATGGAGATATATTTGAGGAGGTGGATCAGTTTAAGTACTTGTGATCTGTTGTTGCAGCAAATGGTGAAGGGCAAGCAGACGTACGTCAGGGAGTAAATGAAGGATGCAAAGTGTTGGGGGCAGTGAAGGGAGTGGTAAAGAATAGAGGGTTGGGCATGAATATAAAGAGAGTTCTGTATGAGAAAGTGATTGTACCAACTGTTATGTGTGGATCGGAGTTGTGGGGAATGAAAGTGACAGAGAGACAGAAATTGAATGTTTTTGAGATGAAGTGTCTGAGGAGTATGGCTGGTGTATCTCGAGTAGATAGGGTTAGGAATGAAGTAGTGAGGGTGAGAATGGGTGTAAGAAATGAGTTAACAAGTAGAGTGGATATGAATGTGTTCAGGTGGGAAGCCATGTTAAGAGAATGGAAAATGGATGTCTTCTAAAGAAGGTGATGAATGCAAGAGTTGATGGGGGAAGTACAAGAGGAAGGCCAAGGTTTGGGTGGATGGATGGAGTGAAGAAAGCTATGGGTGATAGGAGGATAGATGTGAGAGAGGCAAAAGAGCGTGCTAGAAATAGGAATGAATTGCGAGCGATTGTGACGCAGTTCAGGTAGGCCATGCTGCTTCCTCCGGCCATCCTGGATGACCGCGGAGATAGCAGCAGTAGGGGATTCAGCTGTATGAAGCTTCATCTGTGGTGGATAACGGGGGAGGGTGGCCTGTGGCACCCTGGCAGTATTAGCCGAATCAGTTGAGTCCCTTGTCTGGCTGGGAGGAATATAGAGAGGAAAGGTCCCCTTTTTTTCATTGTTTGATGTCGGCTACCCCCCAAAATTGGGGGAAGTGCCTTGGTATATGTATGTACCAATAATAAATCCAATGTCTTTCTCGTATCCCTGACGTAGAACCGAAGTAAGAGGTTGATTTTAGAATAGTTTCCCTTAAAAGTAAAGAAAGTACTCACAAATTTATTTTGAGTGTTGAGTAAAGTGACCTTTATATATTCAGTATTCATATATATTAACTTCTGGTTGTTGCATATTATTCTCAAAGCTTGGAGGTATTCTCATGTGTATCAGATTTATGTGATATAAAGCAGGTGAGTGTGGAGCTTCGGAGTTTACATGATTTGATAGTCATAATAATATATATATATATATATATATATATATATATATATATATATATATATATATATATTTATATATATATATATATATATATATATATATATATATATATATATATATATATATATATATATATATATACGAGGTCCATTCAATAACTATCCGACCATGGTTCATAAAAGGACAAATAATTCACATATCAACAAATTAGTGTTGTGGGAGTTGACAGCACTTTTTCTGCACATGCGTGTAAATTCTAAAAGTTCTAGTGTGTGGCAGTAGCCGCCTGTGAGGGCTCGAGTGCAGACGTCCAGCATAAGCTCGTAGGATTATCGTCCTTACACAACATGTTGGAGTGCATCAAGCAGCGCTATTGCATTAAGTTCGGTTACAAGCTTGGTGATACACATGTGCAAACTATCCAGAAGATTCAGGAAGCCTTTGGCGA
>NC_090733.1:27156811-27159311 GCF_036898095.1 Palaemon carinicauda | reverse complement strand
TGAATTGTAAAATGAAATGCTTACTTCAATACAAGGTTTATTTGTGATAAAATAAATATTATCAAAACGTTTTTATTATACGAACATATCTCCCTTCGTACACATTTAAAGAAAACTCTCTCTCTCTCTCTCTCTCTCTCTCTCTCTCTCTCTCTCTCTCTCTCTCTCTCTCTCTCTCTCTCTCTCTATCATAATGAATTGTCTCTAAATATTAGCAAGCACCCCTTTGCCTGACAAAAGTTAAGTAAAATTTACTTAAACTTCATCGAGAAAGATAAACGTAGCTTTCTCGTATTAAATCATCATATCGGATTTTATAAAATGACATTTAAACCAAATCAACCTTAAGTAGTTTGAAAACAGTATGATGGTCACACAAAATACTGTTATGCAATTTTCAAGCGAAGGTTTATTCATATTTTAGAAAACTCTCACTTTACAACAGTACCAACGCACTGAAATTTTAAATTTCAATATGGTCCACTTTTCTTTATAATTCTTGCATTATACGCATGGAAATAAGTATCATGCTCTAATGCTAAGATTTCAAATAGTTTAGCATATTACAAACACAAGAGTTGAAGATACATTATCCATTTGGGATAGGAAAAATATCTCTGATATAAAGAAAAGTCCAAAAAATCGTTTTACATATATTTCATTATTCTTTGCTTTAAATGTTGCATCTATTTGCGTTTTTCCTAAAGACCAAGTATTTGTGGATTATGTTATCATTGAATAATTAGTGATAATGATATTGGCTTGAAGTTTTTTTTTCTAGGCCAGACAACATTAGGTTAAAAAAAAAAAAAAAATATATATATATATATATATATATATATATATATATATATATATATATATATATATATAATATATATATATATATATATATATATATATATATATATATATATAAATGTTGAATTGAAAGGAAATTAGAATATAAAGCAAAAATTCGACAGGTAAAAAAATAATGATAAAGTAGACTTTGAATCTCTGATAATTATATAGATGAAAATAACCATAATGGAAATAAGAGAATTTAATTAATGAAATAAATTAACTATTGGATAGGAGAATAGGATAAGAGTACAATACAAATATATTGGCTTTATAATGGATATCAGTCTTATGAATAAAAGAAAAAAAAATGGCAAAAATAATTCAAAGATTTTTATCATTCTATTAGATGCATATTCATGCAAAATAGGAATATTGTGACTTTTTATCGTTTATAATAACATATAATGATACGATTAGATGTAAGATGCATAACCACTTAGGATACTAACTTCATTCAGTTGGTCATACAGATTCATTTATTTTCGAAATAATTAATTGTTACTGGTAAAGACATTACAAAACTATTCTACTTAAGTTATTCTTAGTGAAAGAATAGTCCAGAATAAAAAATAATAACAAGTGATTATTGATATTATAAATAAATGATTCTACGACAATATGTGGATTAAACAAATCCGTGATATCAGTTCATTCAACTTAACACAGCAGCCATTAGGATAAGAAAAATTCTTATCCGTTGAGCAAAATAAACTACTCCAGAAGCCCCAGGGGAAAAAATAACTTTATTAAGGAAATGTGAGGAAAGCTATCTTTTTAACATGTAGTACACCAGGCTTACCTGTAAGAAAGTGCTTTGTAAAACATTAGGAATATGCAATATAGAATACAATATCTTTCTCGGAACTGATATTTACAATAGATCACAACTTATCCTTCGAATATGTGGCATCTGATGCATATTCCAGGATTATCAAATATTTGCACATAAATTCCAATATTACTTCTGTTACTGGTTTTGTTTGTCTGAATTTGATAAGGTGTGTAGCTAGGCCACTGCATGTATGGCTTCGTTACCATTTCCCTCATTTGTTTCCTAAAGTTATGGCTACCTAAACTTCGAGGGAATCGCAATAATTCCACATGTTATATCACATTAAAATGTTGTAATAAATGAAATATATTTATGAAAGATAACAAAATGAGCGTAAAAGATTCGCATTATAATTGTCTTTGCTCGTGTGTTTCTGTTTTATCGATAAAAACTATAGCGAATCGCAAATATAATTTTGAGGCCTGTGGACATTGATACAAATACTTATTATCTATCATTCCTAAGTAAAAAATCATATACTTACACTCATAAAGAAGTTTGAAGTAATTTATATATAGAATTAAGACAACAAGAACGTTTATTATAAGCCGTAGATGAAAGCTATGATTGACTACAGTGAAAAATAAGCTAACAGTGAATGCTGTCGCGAGGTAGCTGTTAGGTAATAACTGAAAGGCGAGGTAAATACAAGTAAGTGACCTTATTCAACAAGATAATGAGCATATAAACAAACAGTTAAGTACAATAATAGCACAAAACATTCTAACAAACAGAAACGAGCAATGGAAAGCTTAAACTGGTTTATCTATTATCAGTTCGGGAGAGAGAGAGAAATAAAAAACAATAGTGTTAGTGTATGAG
>NC_090733.1:27144311-27146811 GCF_036898095.1 Palaemon carinicauda | reverse complement strand
GCTGTTGCATGTAAGAATAAAAAAAAAAAAATATATATATATATATATATATATATATATATATATATATATATATACATATATATATATATATATATATATATATATATATATATATATATATATATATGTATGTATGTAATTATACTAACATAATATAGAAATTCAATATTCAAGAGTCAGTCGTTAAGTTTACCTGTCTTTTAACCCCATGTATCTGAATCTGTGAATATTTCTATATTTACTGTATGTCCAGCATAGTCTCCACAAGTATAAGAGCTTCCATCAGGCTTCAGCCTTCCTTCTGCAGGTGTTAAAAGCCTACACGTAAAGCCGTGTTAATCAAACATATGCATGACTCTTTGGTTCTAAGTTCCATAAAACTAAAGTTTTCTATTGATCGGGCTTTTTTACCTCTCCTCAGTGAAAAATTAGTATTAGAAATAAAAAGACATCCATCGGTGGTGTGATATAACATGACTTCTTCTAGGTCAAACTTTTCTTCACTATAACTTTTTTATCCATTGCATCCACTTTTGAACTGCAGGAAACTCTTTCCTTTTTGTCTTACTGCATGGAAAAAATTTTGTATGAAATTGTTGTGAATTGCTGAACTGAAAGGTACAGTATCAGAAAACATCCTTTGATTAAAAAAATCCTTGATAATCTTTTCTCTCCAACAGTGCGTGCTATTCCGTTCAAAGTCCTTTGCAAATTATTCAGATGCACCTAGACCTCAAGCACGGATCAAAGGCATGCATATCCTAAATCAAAACGGTAAGATATATACTTTGTCAAACAATGATCCATATTCTGTATAGCCTGTTCATTAATCGCAAGACGAGAACTAGAGTGTTCAATATGAACGCTTACAAAATGACTCTCTTTCTTTGAATTAGTAGCATTGGTTCCTTCTTCAGAAAGTTGGACCACCCAGACTTCATTTTGAATTCATTGTTCATTATATATATATATATATATATATATATATATATATATATATATATATATATATATATATATAGATGTATGTATGTGTATATGTATATATATATATATATATATATATATATATATATATATATATATATATATATATATATAACTGCATCCACAGGAAAAGAACTAATTTTAAACTAGATATTGGTGAGCCATCTTCCGTATTTTTTGCTGTCCTATATCTGCATCCATGATAACGTCACCTGAGTGGACATTTGAAGGCATCTCAGTCTTTAGTACGCAAGTCATGAATATTCACAAACAGAACTTAAAGCATTTCCATAAAGCTAAATCAGTGATTTGCCATTGAACTTCCTGGTTGTTCAACCATGACTAACGCTACTTCTGCAAATAAAGATATCTCTGGATTTGCTTGCAAACTTCTTTAGTCATCACATAACTCATCTTTTGTGTGAAGATGTAAAGTATGTAAATTTGATTAAGTCTGTTCATGAGCAGGGCACGTGAAATAGTAATATTAGTGGAGGTCTATAATGAATTTCCAGTGACCAGTGGAGTACCCCAAGGGAATATGTTGTCACCTATGTTGTTTTATCCTTCTCACGGACTTTGTAATTCATTAAACATTTGGGGATGGTGGAGAAGGATTTTACTGGATTGGTAATTATAGGAAATTAGTTGGCCGAGACCCTAGAGTAAGGTGATGATATATTTTTTATTAGAAAAACAACATAGGATTTACAACGCTTGCCTACCAGAATGCATAAATTATCACATGAGGTTGGACTCATGAAAAAGGGAAGAAAGTCCCAGATTATGAGATGGGAATATGATATGGGAGAATAACTATCATTGAAGAATTAGGATGAACTAGGTAGAATCATTTAAATAAAGAGGGACTATAATTTCTAATAGATGGTCTATAGAATTATAGCTTAATGAAATATTGCAAAAAGCAAATCTGGAAAAGTTCAGTGAAATTTGGAAATCAAATGGCCTTAAATTATATATAAAAATCAGGTTATATATCAGTTTTGTGAAATGGGTGTTACCGTATGTAGGCTATATGAGTCGTGGTAAGTTTGAGAACAAAGCCCTCAAAAGAATATTGGGAGTTGAATGGCCGGAAAAGTTTAGAAATGATAGTATAAGAAAGATAAATCGAGGGCCTTCTGGGGATAAGACCATGGTGAGGGGCAGATGGAGATGATTTGGGCATGACCTTCGTACACCCAAAGGCACCAGAAGAGTTGGAAAATCCAGCCCTACAAGGCTGAAGACTGTGAAACGTGAAGTAGAGGATAATTAATTAAGAAACAGTGATTAAAAAGCTCTAGATAGAAAATACAGACGAAATCTAATGAACGCTCTTTCCGTTAATAGGCGTAAGAGGAGATGATTATATATATATATATATATATATATATATATATATATATATATATATATATATATATATATATATATATATGTATATGTATATATACAGTATATATATATATATATATATATATATATATGTATATATATATATATATAT
>NC_090733.1:27126811-27131811 GCF_036898095.1 Palaemon carinicauda | reverse complement strand
TGGAAATCTCATTTTGGTTCTGTGAGCAATGTAACAATTACTGATACCCATCAGGTACAGCTATGCTACTACCACTCCAGATTTTGGGCTGCTGCAAGGAAAAGTGTAAATGGTAGTCATTGGCCAAAACACTTGTAAGTAAGCCATCTCAACCTGTCACTAATCTTTCCTTTTCACATGATGTAAATAGAGGAATTAGATTTTTGGTAGACTCGGGTGCTTGCAGTTCTCCTCTGCCACTCTCAAGGGTGCAATGTAGTCTGCCTAAGTCTGCTGACATCCGCTTCGTAACAGCCCAAAGGAACTGTGAATCCCATCCACGGTTATGAAACCCTCACATTACCATTTGGAACCGCCAAATATAATTAGAAGTTTCTTTTGGCTGATGTTACATTGCAAATCCTCATTGCGAACTTCCTCTCACATTTCCAATTCCTGGTTGATGTCGCTCACCGTTGGGCAGTCAACTTGATTCTTACTCCTTCACACCTCTTCAACCCGCCTGCTCCAGCCTCTGTCTCCACATCAGCGCACCCATAGATAGCTACGCCCACCTCCTCAGGTTTTACCCAGAGATATTCCATCCTGAACTTCGCCAAGCGCCATGGTTCTCGCAAAATACAGATAAGGGTGTCTGGCACCGGATTGTTTGGCAGCAGCTAAACAAACGTCCGCCAAAATTGACAAATTTAGCCTTTGCCAAAAGGCCTCAAGGCCATGACCGTCACCTTTACACATCGTCCTAAAGAAAGATGGCTCCGTCTCTGCGGGGATTACAGGCACCTGAACATGCAGACAGAACCGGGTCACTACCCCCTTCCAAATATGGCCGACGTGCTCTTCTACCTGCAGAAAGTGAAAATTTTCTCCATGCTTGACCTCCTGAAGGGATATTATTAGGTTCTCATGAACCCAGAAGACATCCCCAACATGGCTATCACCACCTGATCAGTACATATACCTTCAATTATTCCTGTTTTGGCTTTTGTATTGCTGGGGCCACTTTTCAAAGTCTCATGGACGGCATCTTGGGCACCTGTCCTTCTGTATATGTTATATGGATGACATACTTGTCTTCACTTCTTTCAAAGGAGAACACCTCCATAATCTATGCATCATGTTAGGCCACTTAAGGCAGAATGGCCTTGTAGTCCGGTATGACAAGTTTACCTATGGCGCCAATGAAGTATCGTTCTTAGTGCATCACATCACTCCTGGAGGATTCCCCATCCTCCTAGAGAGGGTAGCAGCCATTCAGAACTTCCTCACTCCCTCAACTTGTCAAAGTATTGCAAGAGTTCTTGAGCGTGATCAACTATTATCACCATTTCCTGCCGGCCATCTCCGCCACTCTTGCCCCCCTCTATGCCTCACTCAAGGGCAAGCCAAAAGACCTGAAGTGGCGTCTCCTCGGTATCTCTACCTTTAACCATGAATTGCTGGTGGTGCACTTGACTATCCGTCACTTCGCCACTTTTTGAAAGGTCACTCTACCTTTGACCATGATTTGCTGGCGGTGCACTTGACTATCCGTAACTTCGCCACTTTTTGAAAGGTACGTCATTCTTCTTTCGCATGGACCTCATGCTTCTGGTGCACGCCTCCACTCAACAGTCCAACACCTAGTCCGCTCATAAATGCCGACATCACTTCTGCTGTGGGTGGATAAAATTGCATCCTGGTGTTGCTCGTGTCATGTCAAGAAACCCATTGGCCACCATTCACCTAGGATTTGGTTACAATGCCTTGGCGAAAGTCCAACAAAAAGATCAAGAGTAACAGGCTTGTAGGACATCACTCGGCTGGAAGGACATCCCTCTTGATGACTTCAATGCAACCCTAATCTGTGACATCAGTACTGATAGGCCTAGACTGTGGATGCCTTCTTCCATGTGCCAAAAGGTGTTTGATCTCATTCATATCCTTTCACATATTTTGCACTATTCTACTGCACAGGTACCAAAGACAAAGTTCATTTGGCATGGCATTACTAAGGATGTTAACAACTTGGTCCATGCCTATACTTCGTGCCAAACCTCTAAAGTACATCAACACATGGATTCAGGATTTCCTCAATCTCAACAGTGATTTGGCCACATTCACGTTGATGTTGTAGTTCTCCTACCCACATCATTAGCACTTTGTTACCTGTTTACCATCATCGATCACTCCATTCGTTGGCTTGGAACTACTCCCACTGAAACTGCAATGTCCGCCTCGTGTATGTCTGCCTTTCTCTCAGGATGGATAGCAATATTTGGTATCCCTGAGCATATTACTTCTGACAGGGGTACTCCTTTCACATGTCAATTGTGGACATTATTAGCGAATATCCTGGGAATCACATTTCATCAGACAATCACCTTCAACCCTGCTGCAGAAGGAGTGGTTGAATATTTTCACCACACCATCAAATTAGCTTTGATGTCCCGCTGCAAGGACTCTAACTGGTTTATTTAGCTTCCCTGGGTTTTCCTGGGATTAAAGACCACTCCTAAAGATGTCCTGGATGTGTATCGCTACTCGTTGGTCGTCCTTGCCAAATTTTTTTCCGTCTACAAACTCCGACAATATCCAGCATCTATGTTATGTTATAGGAAATTTTACCCCATGTTGCAAGACTTACAAGCCCCCAGTTAAGCAACACATACTGACAGATCTGCACTTGACAACGCACATTTTCCTACACAACGACACTAGCAAGTCACCATGATTGCCCCCCCTACACGGGCCTTTTCCTCATGATCTATCGTACAAAAAGATGACTGGTTCTCAATTAATCGCCTATAATCTATGAATCTCCTGTCAGACGACCAGCCTATAGTATGCATCTCAAAAGCAGGATGCCCTATTTCACATGTCTGTCATTTTAAGGGGGGAGCCATGTACCACACCTGTTTCACACTGGTACATTGTAGGTATATTTTTTTTTTATTCTATATTGCGCTTTACACCTCTCTATCGTAAGAACCGACTTGAACCTGTTTTTTCTTTCATCGTTGTTTTAATTTTTGTGACCTTCTTACACTGAAACTGTTGTAAAAAATGGTAGCTTTCTTTTGAAATTAAATTAGTAATCACCTAACTGCCTGCTTGCACAGATTGGTTACATAGTACTATATTAGATCCCTCTATAGTTACAGATCATTTTCCTTTGTCTTCACATATTTCTATTACTTTACCCTAATTTTCATACATTTTCCCATTTCCTCATAAACCTGACACTAAGATAACCGAAAAATTATTCTTCATTTCTTAACTACGGCACTGGAATTGTTCAGTGGCTGCTTTCCATTTGGTAAAGATGTTAGATATCTTTAATTATGGTCAGCATGTCTTCAAGCAGATTGACATTCCAAAATCAAGCCTTTGTTCTCTAGTTTAGGGTGGTCCCATAGCCTCTTTACCATAGTCTTTCACTGTCTTGGGTTAGATTCTCTTGCTTGAGGGTGCACTCAAGAGCACTATTCTATCTGTTTCTTTATTTCCTTTGCTCATTGATTCCTGCCATCCTGCGTTTCCCACTTGGCTAATAATAATAATAATAATAATAATAATAATAATAATAATAATAATAATAATAATAATAATAATAATAATAATAATAATGATGATGATGATGATGATGATGATGATAGTTTTAATGAAGACTGCTTACAAATCATATCCACATCTTTGCCTTTATACGCAAATTTTTGAAAAAGACATTCTCCCCTATTTCTGGCCCATGCTTATTTCATATACTTACGGAAAATACCTATGTCAGTTTTAGATATGATGAAATCTTGTTTGAAGGAATATATGAAGTAATGAAATGAAAGCTGATAAATAAAACATAATCCGCGGAAGGTTTTTCCTCTGGCAGTAGATTCACCAAACTTAGAAAGTCTAATTCTTCTAAGTATAAGAATCATTCAACAATTAATATTATTCCAGTCTTCCTATTCCAAGACACTTGTTCGATATACTTGTTCACGTGAGTTTCAATTAATTCAAAGGGTAAATATGCGCAAGACCGATCATCCGAAAGAAGTTAGTTACGAAACACTAGTTAAATAGCACTTCGGAACCACATCAATATGCAATGCATGCATTCGTATTGCAGTAGCATCACCTGACATTCAGAATATGATCGCTTTGGAAGTAGGAGAACGAGACAGTGGAATGGAGTTTGGTGATGGAACCTTGCATTTAGACGAGAAGCATAAGTCATGGCTTTTGTAATCAAGATCAATTGATTCATGTTGAACAACTGGTACATTTGATAGAAGTCAAATGAGTCAGGATAAACAGAAGAAAAGATTTGTTTTCTCATAGAATAAAATTATTCTTCACCCACACCTCTATAATCCTCAATATTCATGTTACCAACATCCGTAAAACGGCAGTTTCTTATATAATTAATTAAATAATATATACTTTTTGCGTATAAAATAAGTTAATTTCACAATTACAATTGATTACGTACAAGAAAACTTTTTCTCAAGTATTGTGTACTATGTGTAGATATCTTCCATAAACATTCATTGTAAAATATACTTTTAATGTCATTGCTTTGAGCTAATGTTTTTTCAGCTAATACACACACACATATATATATTATATATATATGTATATATATATATATATATATATATATATATATATATATATATATATATATATATATATATATACATATATACATATATATATATATATATATATATATATATATATATATATATATATATATATATATATACTGTATATATGTATGTATGTATGTATATGTATATGTGTGTATGTGTATGTGAGTATGTATATATGCATGCATATATATATATATATATATATATATATATATATATATATATATATATATATATATATATATATATGTGTGTGTGTGTGTGTGTGCGCGTGTGTGTATACGTATATATATATATATATATATATATATATATATATATATATATATATATATATATATATATATCTCACTAACACTCGTGATTTTA
>NC_090733.1:27119311-27121811 GCF_036898095.1 Palaemon carinicauda | reverse complement strand
CTATACTATTAGTCTGTATAAGATGAAACAAAGGCATGGAGTGAAGTTCAAACTATTCGCAGATGATACACAATTTTACTTTATTAATGATATAGATGATATAACTGAAACTCTAAACTATATTCTCGTTAGTGTTGGAAATAAATGACCACCAGACAACTAAAACTGAATGAAAATAAAGTTTATGGTGGTTAGAAACAAAAACAGCCTAAGGAAATTGGGTGATATTCAAATAAACATGAATAACAACTCTGCCCCGACATTTAGTAAAATACATGATATAGGAGTATCTCTTGGCTGTAACCTGTCTTTCAATGCCCAAATAAATAATCTAGTTAAAACTGCGGTATATTATCTTAGAAACATTGCTTTTATAAGGAAGAACCCGGATGAACTTCTATAAGAAACTTGTGGAAAACTGTTATTACCTGGATTGACCACTGTAAATTTACGAAAAGTGCAACTGAAGAAATTACAAACATGGTAAATAGAGGAGCAAGACCGATAAAAGGTGTCCCAACCCGAAAAAGGATCACCCCTACACTAATTGATTTACACTGGCTGCCTATTAAATCAAGAATTGAGTTTGAAATATGTACAATAATACATCAAGTTATAACCGGGCGTCCTAAATATCTTCGAGGATTATTGCATATTGTGCAGCTTACAAACATGTTGACAAGGAATAGTTACATATGGTTTGAAATCATTGGAACCTACTAACGTTTCCAGAGGCCGTGTAATAGGTTTTTTTTTTAAATACCTCCTAAAATAACTAATGGATTACCATGATATCAAAGCAGGGAGCACTTCATACAATGGCCTAATTTTGGGAAATACTGTGCATTGCCCATTACATTTCATTAACTTTTTTACGTAAGAAAATGAGGCTAAAGCCAGTCTAAGCCACCCACACATTCGCAAGAGTGATGACGTCCCTCAGTGACGTTGTTATAACGTTTCTTCCTCTGTACCTCCCATCCCCCTGTTTAACTCCATAGATAATTGTCATAAGACCTACCCCAAGCAATACGAAATTCTTTGTCAGTAAAAGTTCAGCATACCTGGTAATGAGATTCGTGACCTTAGACTTTACCTAAACACAAGACTTATGACAGGAGACGAAAGAAGCCATGCCAACCCTACACTTCGCACTTCAAGCGAGTGTTGGTAAAGCAATAGAAATATAGATTTATTTAGGTTAAAACCATATGACTCATTCTTCCATACAACACAGGTTACTCGATACATTAATTGCCAAGATTAAAATGACATAGAGCATTGTTTGATATAATTTATCATATCAATTTCACCAGAGAAAGTAGCTTGAATTGCTTAGAAGGTAGACTTCTAAAAGATGTCTCATGTAAGGGCATTGACATCGGCCATTTGATAAATTTTGAAATCATATATATATATATATATATATATATATATATATATATATATATATATATATATATATATATATGGCTAGCAGTATATTGCAATATATCATGTACTTATTAAAGTCATACTTTTCTTACCGATTTATACTAATTTTCAGGTGGTTTCTTTCTTTCTCTCTGTTGTAAATGGTGAAGTGTTTCAACGCAATTGTAGTTTTGCAATGGCGAGGACAAAGCAACATATTTGCCATGACTAAAGTCGAATCTATATGAAATAGTTCAGAGCTACTACTACAACTTCTGCCGATGATTACCTTGGATGTACTAAAAGGGCTCTGAGGTAGGAGTCGAAGTCGGTGAAATTAATTCTGAATCCTGCATCAGTCTTGCCCCAATAACATCATTCCAAATATACAACTCTCTCAATTGTTTTCTATTTCTACTAATGTTTTTATTTAATTTTTTATTTTATTTCATTTTTTAGTCGCAAATCTAAAATTTGTAGGAGTCCGAGTAGAATATCTCTCAGTGCGATTCCACACCCCTGTTTTAAACCTCTTCTATTATGTTTGATAATTTGTGTTAACCATCTAATCATTATCTACCACCATAAAACATTTTATTGCTCTTCCGGCTCATTTTATATGTGCAGTACATAGTCTCGGCAGCCTAATAACAATGGGATTGAAGGAAAGAAGGCAAGAAGGAAGGGGTGGGGGGGGGGAGTACTAGGATAGCCATAGGTGTAAACACCGAAGGAGGGTTGGGGGAACCTCTGCGTTAAGTACCACTTCCTCGAAACGCTCTGAAGGGAGGGAGGAAGTTCCTCTTTTTTCTAAGAGTAAACATGTTAAATAAGCACATTTGTCAATTCATTGTACCACCAAAAATTAGGCCAATGTTTGAAACATTCATTGCTGTAGTTTCATGGAAATTCAAAAGCCGGTATGTTAGATATTTGAGAAAAACGCTATTACACGGCCTCTGGAAACAATAGTAGGTATATGTCTACGGTAAGCCTTGAAATATGCGGCCCGAACACTATTCAATAAGCTCCCACTATACATCCAAAAGAATGAAGATATTAAGGCTTTCAAGAGGAAACTGAAGAC
>NC_090733.1:27086811-27114311 GCF_036898095.1 Palaemon carinicauda | reverse complement strand
GCAAAGTCAATAATGCACATATGTATTTCCCAAAGGTTTTCATTTCTCTTGATCAGTCAAAATTACACTGTTTTATTGACGCAATTTTACGCGATGACATTATTATTATTATTATTATTATTATTATTATTATTATTATTATTATTATTATTATTATTATTATTATTATTATTATTATTATTATTATTAGCTAAGCTAGAACGCTAGCTGGAGAAAGGCACGATGCTAAAATTCAATGGCTCAAATAAGGAGAAATAGCCAAGTGAGGAAAGGAAAAAGATAAACTACAAGACAAGCAATGAACAATTAAAAGTAAAATATTTTTAGTACAGTATCAACATTGAAATAAATCTTCCATATATGAACAATAGAATAGTGTGTATATGGATGTACCCTAAAGCAAGACAATTCTACCTCAAGACAGCCAAAGACCATGTTACAGAGATTATGGCCCTATCCCTAGACTAGAAAACAATGGTTTCATTTTGGTGTGTCTTTTTCTTGGAAGAGCTGCTTACCATAGCTAAAGAGTCTCTTCTACCCTCACGAAGAGGAAAGTAGCCAGTGGACAATTACTGTGCAGTAGTTAAACCCTTGAACGAAGAAGAATTGTTAGGTAATCTCAGTGTTGAAAGGAGTATAAGGAGAACTGAGAATGTGGAAATAATAGACCAGACTATTCGTTGAATATGTAGGCAAAGGAAAAATTAACCGTAACTAGATATAGGGAACCAATGTATTACTGTCTAGCAAGTCAAAGGACCCAATTACTCAAGCGGTAGAGTAAGAAATCAACACGTAAAACTAACACGAATAGATATAAAAGTAATGATAATGATTTGTGAAGAAAAGGATGTATGCTACTTGCACGAATCGAACTAGGAAACAGGTAAGAACGTTGTTGTTAACACAAGGAAAGTTTTGAAAATTTTGTTATTTCAGTAACAGTTACTTTTCATATGCAATATATATATATATATATATATATTTATATATATATATATATATATATATATATATATATATATATGTATATATATATGTATATGTATATATATACATATATATATATATATATATATATATATATATATATATATATATATATATATATATATATATATATATATATATATTTATATATATGTGTGTGTGTGTGTATAACTATATATATATATATATATATTTATATATATATATATATATATATATATATATATATATAAATAATATATATATATATATATATATATATATATATATATATATATATGTATATATGTGTGTGTGTGTGTGTTGTGTGTGTTTGTGCGTGTGTGTAATTATTATTATTATTATTATTATTATTATTATTATTATTATTCTATCTATAAACATTTCAGGTCTTTATGAATGCAGTTACTGATCATAATTTTAATGAGCTAGTTACCCATAAAATTTTAACGGAGCCATAATAAAGAAGTTTCATCTTTAATTCTGTTTTCTGCTCACGAAGCCTCGCCCCAATCTGCACTCCTGTTTGGGAAAAAAAATTTCGCGGCCGAGAGCCACAGCTCCATAAGCGTATTTTCTGTTCGTTCTTCTCCTAAGAAGGTCTGCTTACTCTTGATCGTAGTCAAAAGACCAGCGATCTTTGCAGAAAATTTTTTGCCATTAAAATACTGTTGTAAACAGCCCTAGCATACAGTATGAATACAGTGGATCGCTCAACGAGAAAAATGTATACTCTTACTTGCTTACTTACTTGTTTTGGGTTTAAATCCAACCCTCTACTGAAGTCGAGTGAACTACTTCTGGGGCGGGTTCATATTAATCATCTAACGAAACATTTTCATTATAACTTATACAATTCTTTGATTGTAGCATCTTCCAAATCATATGATCTTGTGAAAAGTAATGTCTTTGGTTTCTTCTTGAATGCAATTGCTCCTGTCAAAAATTGACATTTATTCCCCATTGAATAAAAATTAACCTTAGTTTTACGAGTATTCGTTTTCTAATGTATTTCCAAGTTTCTATGAATATATGTTTAAATGTGATTATTTTCCTCCACGGAAGTAGTTTTATTATATTAACTATATCAATGAGTTTGTATGAATTAGTATGATAATATTTAAAGTAATAAGCTGCCTTTCTTGCAAATTTTATCCATCTAGATCAGATAAAATGACGTATCATCCCATTGTTGTCAAACTTCTTCCTGTGGAGATTATATATATTGTTTGATTATTGTAAGGGCACATGCCAGTAATTTAAACTTGCCTTCTGGACGAAACCCCTTTTTTTTGTATGTTGGGTTACAATTAAATCACTTGATGTTTGTTACGTAATCCTTGCAAATTTGTAAATGTGACAACATTGTACTCCTCCCGAGTTCTCTTCCAGGGTGGAAATGTGACACGGGCGGGTTTCTACCAGCGGACTCCAAAAGGCATGTAATTAGAAGATATTCTCATGAATCCGACCACCATCATCACCTCGTGAACCATCGCATCATTGCAGCAATGTTCTTATAAGAATACTCTGTAGCCTTGTTTGATATTTGTTTAATTTTTATCAAGTAACGTAAATTTTGTTCATTTGTGGTAATGTTAATGTTCGCTCTTTAACGTAACTCTGATGATTTTTGTTTGTGTACTTTAAATATTAAATATATGTCAAACTTTTTAATTGAGTCTTTGTGAACCCGTGTGGCATCACCCCCAAAAGAATTAGTGCAGGAAATATAGTTTTGAATCAAAGGTAAAGTAAACGGCAGATGTATCCTAAGTAAGTGTGTTTCTCAGTTATGTAACTTGGCCTCGTGTGAAGTTGGTGCACGAGGGTTTACAGGTAAAAAAGTTAATTTATGTGGTTGTAAATTCCCCAGTATTTCACCACATTTTCTGGTCCTTCGAACCGGATGCCATAACGATTCACAAAGAATTTTTTTGGATGTTAAAGAAAAATTGCGATAAAGTTCACGTGGTTGATGGGCGGCGTCAAAATCATTCTAGGATAGCTGGCACGTGTCGAAAGTTGTTTGGTGAGCAGGGTAAGGTATTGAATTATTTGGAGTGTTTTACCAAGTAATCTGTTTTATGGAACATTATGTGTTCGTTAAGTACTCTGTGAAGAAATTTTGTTGAATTTCGTTGCCATTTTTTTGAACTTAGGTTTCATGACCAAATGTATTTAAGAGCACGTGGTCAAATTGTCTAGCATTTAGTGCATATTATATTTGAATCAGGGTTAGATAATTTGCCATATATTTTCTGATATTTGTTCAAGTTTGCTATTGATTTATTAACGAGATAATGGAGTCCAAGATTAAGGTTGTTATTGAAGGGGAAATTATATCCTTACAAGATTTGCTCGATGAGTCAGGTAGCTGCATTGATGATACCGATACACCAAAATCGACTCTTGTAATGTATGAACGTTGTCTTACTGAGGGACTACGACGTTTTGAATATTGTTGGTCACAGAATGTGACGATTATTTCACAGGATAGTGAATATGACAAGTTATGTAGAAGTTATAGAACAATAACTAGATGTGTAAGGAAAGCTATTGCTGCTACTCAGCAAACTATGAGCGAGACTGACGCTAGAGATAGAAATCAACGGCCCGTTATGCCTCTTCCTATGGCTCCCGTTAATCCTCTCCCTCCCCCTAAACTCCCAGAAATTAAGATACCTGAATTTAGCGGTGGGGAAGAACAATGGCTTGCATTTTGGGATATACTCAACAGTTTGGTTCACGATCGTAGGGATATTTCCAATGTAATTAAGTTTTCTATACTCAGAGCTAGTTTAAGGGACAACGCCCTCAAAGCCATAGAAGGTTTGCCTGTCACTAATGCCAATTATTCAGTAGCTATTCAGACCCTTAAGGAGAAGTATGATAATAAGGAAAACTTGAAACGTAAACTCATGTCCAAATTAACACATTTAGTCCCTCCCAGTCATTCAATAGAGGATTTGAACACTTTTAAATTGGATTATGAAAAAATTATTTTACAGATGAAAACATTGAATTTAGATGTAAAAGCCATGAACCCCATTTTCTGTAGTATAATATGCGAGAAATTATTATCTGAAACGCGTAAGGCTATAGCTGATAAACATAATAGTATGTCTCTTGATTTTAAGCAAATTTCCTCAGGTTTGAAATATGTCTGTGAATTGATGGAATTTTGTCACGAAGGTGAGAATTCTAATAAAAGAAAACGGAATCAGGGCAACTACTCTAAAGTAATTCCCTCAAATGTGCCTAATGTGCAGAGAGCACAACCAAGTAACAGTAAACCTAGTAATAGTAATCCTTACAATAATTGTGTGTTTTGCTCATTGAACCATGCTTCTCGCGATTGTAACACTTTCAAAACAGTTCATAGTAGAAGGGACAGAGTTAAATGTTTAAGATTGTGTTTTGCTTGCCTCAAAGGAGGTCATTTATTCTTTGAATGTAGGAATAAGCCTAAATGTAATATATGTGATGGTCCTCATTACCCGATGATTTGTAAGAAAACAGAAAACCCTGTAAATCCTGCTTCACCAAAGTTGAGTGTAAATAGTACTAATGTTAGTAAATCAAATGTTAACTTTGGGTGTCCTAATAAGGATCCCAAAGGTGCTGTTAGTCAATCAAATGTTAATGGGAATTCTCATAAAGACCCCAAAGGTGTTGTTAGTAAAGGTGAATCCCCAGTAGTTATGACTGCTTCTTTGGGAATTGATCATTCTCAGAATAATAATATTTCTGTTTCGACTGCTCTTCCTACTGCTAGCGTACTTGTGTCAGGTAATGGACATCGTTCCTTTGAGAGAGCACTCTTTGATTCTGGTGCGCAAAGAACGTTTATTGCAACGGAATTAGCCCATAAGCTTAATCTATCGTCTATAGCAACGGTAGCCTTAAAGGTAAAACCATTTGGCAGTGATGCCATGGAAGTTTATTGTGATATAGTAAGAGTTGTGGTGAGACTTGGTAAAATTCGTACTGTCATTAATGCCATTTCATTCGATAGAGTTAAATCCAGAATTTATTCTCCAGGATTATGTAAGTCAGCTGCGTTTTTGACGAGTAAAGGCATAAAATTAGCAGATAATGATTTAAATTCAGATGAAGTAAATGGTATAGAATTAGTCATTGGGGCTGATTATTATGGAAAATTCATTCAGAACAGTCAAATTTGCTCTGGAATACAGATATTGAATAGTTCTGGTGGTGCACTAATTTTTGGACCCCTTCCTAGTTGGTCTTATGACGACGTAGAATCTAATGAGATTACTACATCAAATGTATGTTGTTCCAGAATAGAAGTAGAGGAAATTCCTATTAATTCTTGTTGTGAAGTTAGAAGATTATGGGATTTAGAAAGTGTTGGTATTCGTCAATCTGAAATTAGTCCTGAAGAAAGAGAATCAGTTAAGTGTTTTAAAGATAAAGTTAAAAGGGCTGACAATAAATATGAAGTGTCCTTACCATTTAAAGACGAAAGTAGATCGCCTGTTAACTATAGAATAGCCATAGGTCAATTAAATTTCTTGTTACACAGATTTGAATTTGACCCCTCCTTGTATGCTAAATATGATAAGATTATCAAAGATTACGTTCAGTCTGGGTTTATAGAATTAATTCCTGCAGGTTCCCCTATTATCGGGCATTATTTACCCCATCATGCTGTATTGAAGGATTCCAAAACTACTCCCATTCGAATAGTTTTTAATGTTTCTTCAAAGACTAAAGGAGAACTTTCCTTAAATGATTGTTTATTAACTGGTCCCTCATTAACTACTAAACTTTTCGATGCCCTGTTGAGTTTCCGTACAAACCCAGTAGCTGTGATTTCAGATATCAGTAAAGCCTTTTTAAGGATAGGCATTTCACCTGATTGTCGTGATTATTGCAGATTTCTATGGATAACTGATCCCTCGGATTTGAAGTCAACTGTAACTTACAGGTTTTGTGTAGTTTGTTTTGGAGCTACGTGCTCACCCTTTCTCTTGCAGCAAACCCTCTTGCATCATTTATCTTTACATGATAATCCTCTTACATCATCTCTGATGAAGAATTTCTATGTAGATAATTTTAGTAAAACTTACAAGGATGTGTCAATCTTAATGGATGAGTATCCAGTAATAAGTGAGATTCTTGAAGACACTAATATGCCTCTACAAGAATGGGTCAATAATGATTCAGAGTTCAACAGAACCATAGACGTTAGCAAAGAAAGAGTAAACGTTTTTGGTTTAGAGTGTTATCTAGCACAAGATGAGATGTCACTAAAGGAAGTAAATTGTGAGCATAAAGGACCTTTAACCAAACGAAAGGTTTTATCAGTAGTAGCTCGGATGTTTGATCCTCTAGGATTATTGTCACCAATACAGGTGAGAGGTAAATATTTTCTGAAGTGTTTGTGGAGTAACTACGGGTAGGATGACCCTTTACCAGAATCATTATGTTCAAGGTTTGAAGAAATTTGTAAATGTTTTAGAAATGTAGAAAGTTTAAGGTTTCCTAGGTTTGTTGTATATTCTGAATGTTCCCACTTACATGTATTTTGTGATGCCTCTAACAAGGCATATGGAGCTGCTGCCTATGTGACTGATTCCAAGAGAAGTGTAAGCAATTTAATGGTCAGTAAGTGTAAAGTGGCACCAAACCCTAAACAGACTATTCCGCGTTTGGAATTGACAGCCTTGTCCTTGGGTGCGAAACTTGCTGGAAGATTAATGCAGAATGAGGATTTAAGATTGAGTTCTTGCACTCTCTGGAGTGACTCCATGGTTTCTATTTGTTGGGTGAAGAACAATAATAGTAAAATTCCCTATGTACGAAACAGAGTCACTGAAATTAATGAGTTCAAATTTCCCCTACGGTATACCCCCTCTAAGGATAATCCAGCTCATATTCTATCCAGAGGTAGTAATAGTAAAGATTTATCGCGAAATTCCTTGTGGTGGAATGGTCCGAAATGGCTTTTAACTGGTGATTACCCCCAATCTTTAGCTACAGAAACTGTGCATGTTAATAAAATTCTTTCAGAACCTAAGTTTGTACAGCCTCCAGCCCCATTAATTAACATCTCACGTTACAGTAATTTAGGTAAGCTTAAACGTATCATGAGGTCAATTTTGCTCTTTCTTAGTAAGTGCAGTAAAGGTTCTAAGTTTGTTGTTAACGAAATGAAGGCACTTGTCCTCCTTGAACAGAAGCAACATTTTTCTACTACCAGAATGTACCTCTGTGATAAGAATTCACATGGAGTTTCCATGGATATTAAGAATTTGTGTAATCAGTTAAACTTATTTGTTGATGAGGAAGACCTAATAAGGTCTCAGGGTCGCATGAAAAACGCTTCCATGTCTTATGATACTCAGTGCCCAATGTTATTGCCTTCTAGAAGTTATTTAACAGTATTGATAGTTGAACATTTGCATAGACATAATCACCAATGTGGTGTCAATTCTGTACTGGTATTGTTGAGAGAAACCTTTTGGGTACCTAAAGCACGTCAAGTAATCAAATCGATTCTGTCAAAGTGTGTTTTGTGTCAGAAGTTAACTAAGAAACAGTTGTGTTTGCCTCCTCCCCCACCATTACCCATAGAACAAGTGAGATATGATAGACCGTTCCAATCAATAGGAGTTGATTATACTGGTGCTATTAATATTTTTGATCATGAGACTGGTTTGGAGGAGAAGGTCTTTGTGTGTCTATTTACCTGTACTACGAGCAGGGCAGTTCATTTTGAATTGACTCATTCCATGTCTGCTTCAGATTTCCTACTGGCTTTTCGACGCTTTGTAGCATATCATTCTCTGCCGAGTCTGATTATATCTGACAATGGTTGGAATTTTGTTGGATTTAATAATTTCCTGAAAGAAATTATGGAGGAACCAGAGGTAAGGTCATACCTTGAAGGAAATGGTGTTAATTGGAAGTTCATTACACCGCGAGCCCCCTGGTCTGGAGGCTTTTAAGAACGTCTTGTTGGTGTTCTAAAAGGATGTTTGTCCAAGGCTTTGTATCACAATCGTGTATCCTTTGAAGAGCTGAGAACTCTACTTGTTGAGTTTCAAGCTGTGATAAATTCTCGACCACTGACTTATCTCTCCTCTGATAGAGATTGTGAGGCTTTGACTCCCTCCATGTTACTTTATGGGAGAAATGTTTGTATTTCACCTCTTAACAATTTAGCAAATGATGACCCAGATTTCACGAGTTCAAGTGATCTTAGAGCACAATATTTCAGACTATCATCAGTGCTAAGGAAATTTGAGAACTCTTGGAAAAGAGACTATTTAGTGTCCTTGAGAGAGAGACATAATAACTCTAGTAATAATCTCTCTGCAAATGTGAAAGTTGAGGACATAGTGATGGTAGACTTAGAAGATTATCTGGGTGAAGGCTATAGATCCCTCCTCTCCTTGGGTAAGGTAACCCAGCTGTTTCCGTCGTCTGATGGTGTGATTAGGTCTGTAGAAGTGAAAGTGAATAATAAACTATACATGAGATCAATCACGAAGATCGTACTTCTGGAGGTACCCGAGAGGGAATTTGATAGTGTTGAAACTCAGGAGCCGGATAGTGTGCCTCTGAATGATGCGAGACCTCGGCGTGCAGCAGCAATCCGCTGTGATCAAGAGGGAAAGGATTTAATTTCTATGGATGTACTCTAAGTGTATGTTTTGATTTAAAATTTTGGGTACAGTTACATTATTTCTAATTATGATTCTTCTTTGGGGAGAATGTCAAAAATTGACATTTATTCCCCTTGAATAAAAATTAATCTTAGTTTTACGAGTATTCGTTTTCTAATGTATTTCCAAGTTTCTATGAATATATGTTTAGATGTGATTATTTTCCTCCACGGAAGTAGTTTTATTATATTAACTATATCAATGAGTTTGTATGAATTAGTATGATAATATTTAAAGTAATAAGCTGCCTTTCTTGCAAATTTTATCCATCTAGATCAGATAAAATGACGTATCATCCCATTGTTGTCAAACTTCTTCCTGTGGAGAATATATATATTGTTTGATTATTGTAAGGCCACATGCCAGTAATTTAAACTTGCCTTCTGGACGAAACCCCTTTTTTTTTGTATGTTGGGTTACAATTAAATCACTTGATGTTTGTTACGTAATCCTTGCAAATTTGTAAATGTGACAACATTGTACTCCTCCCGAGTTCTCTTCCAGGGTGGAAATGTGACACGGGCGGGTTTCTACCAGCGGACTCCAAAAGGCATGTAATTAGAAGATATTCTCATGAATCCGACCACCATCATCACCTCGTGAACCATCGCATCATTGCAGCAATGTTCTTATAAGAATACTCTGTAGCCTTGTTTGATATTTGTTTAATTTTTATCAAGTAACGTAAATTTTGTTCATTTGTGGTAATGTTAATGTTCGCTCTTTAACGTAACTCTGATGATTTTTGTTTGTGTACTTTGAATATTAAATATATGTCAAACTTTTTAATTGAGTCTTTGTGAACCCGTGTGGCATCACCCCCAAAAGAATTAGTGCAGGAAATCTAGTTTTGAATCAAAGGTAAAGTAAACGGCAGATGTATCCTAAGTAAGTGTGTTTCTCAGTTATGTAACTTGGCCTCGTGTGAAGTTGGTGCACGAGGGTTTACAGGTAAAAAAGTTAATTTATGTGGTTGTAAATTCCCCAGTATTTCACCACAGCTCCCTTTAGATCCTTCATTTCAGTTGGCAGTTTATTATAGTCTAGGCGCACAGTAGCTAAAAGCCCTTTCACCAAATTTACTATTTGTTCTTGGTTCAGATAGCCTATGTTTGTCACTCATGTGTCTTGTGTTAACATTTGTTTCTAGTTCTAGTTTATTCAGGCATTGTTTTAGATATTTTGGTTCATTTTGGTTCAGTATCTTGAACGTTAGTAAGAGTAGCTTGTATTCAATTCTCGCTTTTACCGGTAGCCAGTGTAATTTAATTAGTGCAGGGGTAACTCTTTCCCTATTGTGTAGTCCTTTTATTAATCTAGCGGCTCTGTTTTGTACTCTCTGAATTTTCTTCAGCTGATAATTTGGTAAGCCATAGAACAGTGAGTTGCAGTAATCAATTCTTGAAAATATGTGGTGATTAATGAGTATGGCCATAGATTTTTCATCTAAGTATTTACTAATAAATGCTATGTTTCTAATATGATAGTTACAATTTCTTACCATGTTATTTATATGTTCGTTCATTGTCAGTCTATCATCCATGATTACTCCAAGATTCCTGACAGATTTCTTTAGGTCAATGATCGATTGACCTATTTCAATTCTTTGGAAGCATTCGATTCTTTTTATATCTTTTTCATTTCCAAAAATAGTACATTCACTTTTGTCATCATTGAGCTTGAGCTTTTTTGTTAACATCCAAGCCTTAATGTCATTCATTATTTCATGTATCTTTCTTTTAGCTTCATCAACTGATTCTATTGGGAAATAGAATTGTGTATCATCAGCGTATATTTTAAACTAAACTCTGTGAGTTTCAAGTATATTTGCCAGTTCAATCGTGTAAATTTCAAATAGGAGAGGACCTAGTACACTGCCTTGAGGTACCTCTTTGGTTAGTTTTCTTGTCTCAGATTCAACATTTGATATTACTACTTTAACTTTGCGGTTTTCAAGATAGCTCACATACCAGTCGTATGCTCGTTCTACGATGCCCACAGCTTTAAGGTCTTCCATCAGATATGTATGTTCTACAGTATCAAATGCTGCGATTAGATCAAGCATCACAAGAATGCAATACATGCCATTTGTTATAATTTCTGTTACGTCATTTTTTATCGCTAACACTGTTGTTTCTGTTTCTCCTCTTGCATATACCTCTTGTTGAAGGATGTCTTTCTTATAATGAACTTCAACATCTGTCCTGAAGTGAGTATCGTCACTGGTGATGGTATAGGCGAATCGGGTTCTTCGAGTAATTTGCGTCTGGTTGTTAATGTGGCACTCGTCCCCGGGGTGCCCGAACCTGAATTATGCATGCGCTGGATGTTGATGTAATCCCCTGTGGAGGGGGGCTCTTCTAGTAATTTGTGTATGGTTGTTAGCACTGCAATAAGAGAAAATATGGTTTTAATTTTCTTGGAAATTCTAAGGTCGAATTAAAAATCCATTCGACGGTCAATTCGAAAGATATTAACACCTCACATTACATTTTTTATATTAACTAGTACTTACAGGATAGTTGTCCTTTTCTTTTTTGGATTGGGGAGTGGGTTTCACAATAATCAAATTTCCTTCTCTGCCCCCTACCACCGGAAAAAAAAGTAAGGCATACACTGGCGCTTATTGCAATGTAATATTTGGAATCGTAAAATGACTGAAATTTCATAACACATTCACAGTCACTTTTCACGGTTAAATATTCTTGAATATAAACAAACTGAAATTCATCTGATGGATTAACATTACCTCTTCGTGCATTTTCCATGTTACAAAATACTAGGGGACGAGGTATATATATATACACACATTTATATATATATATATATATATATATATATATATATATATATATATATATATATATATATATATATATATATATATATATATACAGATAGAAAACACGAAATACAATGCTTTCGTAATTGGTGTGCATTTATCCAAAATTTTGACAAATTTATATTGAAAAAGTTAAAGACTGTAAAGGAAACGGATTCTCTTTTATAAATTGTCTAATTTTTGTCACCTCACTGCAAATATACATTTTAGTTGTGCCTTTGCAGCCATTATGAATATAATTTCTGTAGATACCATGTATTCTTATCATACCCTGTTTATTTCTTTCATTATATACCATTGGTAAATATCCTTCTATTATTTTTACACCTAGTAAAAATCTTCACTGCAATGTTTGAAAGGGAAAAAAAAAACATTACGCTGCGGTCATAAATAATTTTATTATTATTATTTCTTCGTGAGTCCGGTTTTAATTATCTTGCTAAGGCCTTGATACCCTGGTAATTACTAATATGGAAGAAAAGTGATATATAACGGGTGTTTTTCTCAACAAAGGAAAGGGATATAAAAAACCAGTTTGTGTCAATATGGGTATATATTTGATTTTTTTTTTCAAAACCTGATTTGAAAGCAACTATATGGGATAGTGACTTGAATGACGTAAGGAGTTCATTACGTCTAAATATTTTTATTTATTTATAAAAGATAGTTGAATTAAATATATAAGTAGAAATACATTTAACCTAACTTGTTTCAAAAGAATAAATGGCTTTGCGTGAATTTTTTTTTCTTTTTATTTAACAATTTTGAAGCTCCACTATTGACGTTCTATTTTCATCCAGATTTTACTTATTCAGATTGTAGAGAAATGTCTTCCTTCAACCGACAGTGGTAATAGAGTCGACTATCATGGATGAAGGCTGTAAGCATCAGTGGGATTGGTATTTTCTCTCTATGATTTGCTCTTTCAGATTAGGACCCCAGTCTAGAATAGGGATATAGTTATTTAATGTCGTTATTTAAGATTACTTTTCGTTTAGATTATAGATTTTCTTACATTCTATTATCTTTTATATATATATATATATATATATATATATATATATATATATATATATATATATGTATGTAATATATATATATATATATATATATATATATATATATATATATATATATTTATATATATATACGTATATATATATATATATATATATATATATATATATATATATATATATATGTACATATATATGCATATATATATACATACATATATATATATATATATATATATATATATATATATATATATATATACAGTATATATATATATATATATATATATATATATATATATATATATATATATATATATATATATATATATTTATATATATCTTCATTAGTTTGGATTTAATACCCTTACCGTTAAAGGATGAAACGCGAAACATATCCTTTTTGTATGCGTTTTCGAATCATAGCAATTAATTCAATAACTCATGTTTCAGAAAAAACATTTAAGAACAAAATTTTTAACACTGTTGCCATGTCAGCCAGTTTTCTTAATCCCACGAAGAGCAAGAAGCTTGATATGTTTAGGAGCAATAGAATCAGAATTTTTATGTCTAAGTAACTACTGCTTTTGTGAAGCCATTATTTTAAAGTCAGGAAACTACAACGATGATTACTATTTTTTTAAGTCATTTTTTATCCTGCTGTCAATAGTCTTTATAGCATTCAATCTACTCATGGATAAGTGTATTTATATTTACGAGTCGCATCATTTTTTAAATGCGTGAACAAAGAACTTGGGCTAATTTACACCAGGAAAAAAGAAATTCACCTTCGGTTTATGCAAGAGCCAAACTATGCTTCTGACCATGAAAAATAGTTAGATACTCTTGATTATTTTATCTCTCTCTCTCTCTCTCTCTCTCTCTCTCTCTCTCTCTCTCTCTCTCTCTCTCTCTCTCTCTTTATATATATATAAATATATATATATATATATATATATATATATATATATATATATATATATATATATATATATATATATATATATATATATATATATATATATATATATATATATATATATATATATATATATATATATATATATATATCTATATCTATATCTATATCTATATACATATATAAATATATATGTATATATATATATATATATATATATATATATATATATATATATATATATATATATATAGATATATAAATATATATATATATATAAATATATATATGTATATATATATATATATATATATATATATATATATATATATATATATATTCATTCTTATTTACTCTGACACCCTAAACTAAATTGATCTCTTGAGCAATTATATCAACCGATTGTGGTATTAGCGTCATCATGGATGAAGGCTGTATACCACCTGTATGCCACACGATGGTGCATAGCAACAACATTTCTCTTTTTTGTATATATTATCCATTGTATCTTTGCTCTTCCCTCGCACTGACAGCAACTTGTATTAACCTGTCCGCCTACTTCATTGTTAACTGTTAACAGAACTCAGTTGCATTCTTCTCGCCTTTGACTAACAACCTACTCTTGTTACGTCACAATGGTGACCCTGGAGGTTGACTCGCTCCTCCCGGCTTCCACCCCTCACTGTTACTATGGCGGACTCCACCGAAGTTGACGCTGCCCCATTCAAACTATCGTCGTTCGCCAGCAGAGGCGTTTGCTTGGTTCCAGCGCGCAGAAGTCCAGTTCCGCATCAAGGGCGTGACTCGCTCAACCACCAAAGAAGATTAGGTTCTAGTGGTGATATCCAAGGACACCTTCACGGAAATCTCCGACTGACTTTGTGAACAAAGACACACCCTAATAGCGTATGAAGCCCTCAAAACATACCTTCTGCAGCAGTACTCACCGTCGCCAGCCACCACTCTTGCTCCCCTCTATGCCTCTCTCAAGGGCAAGCCAAAAGCCCTGAAGTGGGGTCCCATTCAAGAAGCGGCCTTCTGCAACGCAAAGAATGCCCTATCAACCGCTGCTGTTCTCACTTATCATCTCGTCCCACATGCCCCTCTCCTCTCCACCGATGCCAGCGACGTCGCTATTGGTGTACTACTCAAACAGGTGGTCAACTGCTCGCCCTGCCCATTAGCCTTCTTCAGCAAAAAACTGAATAAGGCAGAATTGGGTTATTCTACATTCAATCGCGAATTGCTGGTGGTGCACTTGGGTGTCCGTCACTTTCGCTATTTCTTAGAAGGTACGCCCTTCGTCATTCGCACAAACCACATGCCTCTGGTGCACGCCTTCACTTGACAGTCTTACAGCCTGGTCCTTCCATCAACGCCGACATCTCTCCGCCGTGGGTGAATACAATTGCACCCTTCATCACGTCCCCGGGAAAATGAATACCGTTGCCGATGCCCTGTAAAGAAACACGTTGGCTGCCGTTCAACTGTGATTGGATTACAATGCCTTTGCTGAAGCCTAACAACAGGATCCAGAGTATCAAGCATGTACGACATCCTGCACATTCCTCTGTTGTTAAGACGTCCCCCTCGACAACTCTAACACCACCCTCCTCTGTGAAGTCAGTACTGGTAGACCGCGACAGTGGATTCCTGCACCCATGCGCCGACAGGTGTTTGATTTCATTCACGGTCTTTCACGTCCCTACATTCTATTATCTGTTATATATATATATATATATATATATATATATATATATTGTATGTATATATATATATATATATATATATATATATGTATATATATATATATACAGTATGTATATATATATATATATATATATATATATATATATATATATATATATATATATATATATATATATATATATATATATGAATATATATATATATATATATATATATATATATATATATATATATATATATATATATATGTATATATATATATATATATACTGTGTATATATATAATTTATATATATATATATATATATATATATATATATATATATATATATATATATATGAATATATATATATATATATATATATATATATATATATATATATATATATATATATATATATATATGTATATATATATATATATATATATATATATATATATATATATATATATATATATATATATATATATATATATATATATATATTGAGAGAGAGAGAGAGAGAGAGAGAGAGAGAGAGAGAGAGAGAGAGAGAGAGAGAGAGAGAGAGAGAGAGAGAGAGAGAGGCGTCTGAAAAATCAATGGGGTCCCAAAATGTTTAAAAGGGAGGATACATGACTTAATAAAGGAATTCCAGTTTATTTCAAATTTGGTTGAGATGGGTAAATGTAAAGAAGATCGATTGGTTCTTTTCCATCGTTTCATCATTGTTATGTGGGAAGTATATATATATATATATATATATATATATATATATATATATATATATATATATATATATATATATATATATATATGTATATATATATATATATATATATATATATATATATATATATATATATATATATATATATATATATATATATATCCTAATTCATGTATATGTGTGTGTGTTTTATAACAAGGTAAATTAACTCAATATTCATGAGTATTCCACAAAAACCCATGTGTCAGCATGTATCGCAAACCTAGCATTTTGAGAACGAAGGTAGTAGTTAGTTGCCGGTGAGCACTCGAGTTGATAAGTCCCTCACCTGAGAGGGTAGATTGTGTATTGTGTACTTACGAACGAACCTTTTGAAATAAATGAAGAAAACCCATATGCTGACGCCTCATTATCCATCTGCATGAGTCATATGGGTGTCAGGTAAAAAAAATACGTCTGTTTGTGTATGCTGTGAGTGAAGTTGTTCTTTGAGCCGGTGAAATAAAAGTTCAATATACCGAGATACACAAGGACTAACATAGCAGATACTGCTGCTGCAGAAGATGACAATGAAGGAGCAGTGGGATATAGCGTTCCCGATGAAGAATATAGACAGGAAATTAGAACGCAAGAATTGGAAAATAAGTTAGAACAGTTGGAAGAGTTAATTAACAGATTGGTGAAATGAGAATAGGAGCGGAGTGCAACCACAGCATATCCAATGTACATAAACGAAGTTCAGATGCACACAAGTGAAAGTGCACATGCACAGCCGAGTGAAGATATGCAAATTGTACTGTAGTTCGAAAGTTGCCAGAATTCCAGGCAAGTGTTAGGCCTTTTGATGATCAACGGCCTAAAGAAGGTTTTCAATCAATTGAAGTGTTTTTGAGAAACTTTGAAGTAGCTACATATGGGTGGTAAAAAAAAACAAAAGGTATTCAAATAATTAGATTGCTGAAAGATGCTCCGGCAATGGAAGTAATGTGCTGGCCACAAGAAAGTTTGAGAAGTTATTCTGAAATTAAACAACGTTTAATTCAGAAGTATGCCTTACCTGATGCGAGAAAGGGAGACCTAAAAGAAAATTACAAACCCAAAATACGGGAAGGTGAATCCGTTTTTAGTTTTGCAACCCGCATTTTTAGGGATTGCGATTCGTTTGCTACCCGGAGTGCCAATCTCCCAGAAGGTGATAAAAAGGCAATTGCCCGTAAACATATTCGCAGATTAGTAAACCCGTATGTATGTGGTTATTTGTTCGATGACAATCACTCGTTAGCAGACGTAGTGAGTGCGATACAAAACTTTTTAGACAGTTTGCCAGAAGAAAAAAAGGAATGGGAATAATGGGGCCGATTCCGAGATGTTAGTAGCCATGAGAGGAAGTCGACCCCCAAAGAGTGGTAAGGGGGAATGCATTCAGCAGAGTAGCAGAGTCTTCAGATGTGGGCACTGTGGGGGAGAGGGGCACCGACGAGTGCGGTGCCCCACCCAAGGATCCCCCTGCTGTTACACTTGTCAGGCCTATGGTCATTTATCTCGAGAGTGCCCAGCAAAAAACGGCCAGGGCGGGCGGGTTGGGGCGCACGCACACCTTCCCCCGCCCGACGTCCAAGGAAAAGAGAACAGAGGAAGGGGGAGGCGAGGGAGTTCGATGCCCTCCCGCATGTCGTCACAAGCAGTAGCCATGGAAGCAGTGACAGAGCAGGCACTGTGACCTCCATCGGTACCCCCGACCTCAGCACCGCAGCACTAGGGAGAGGACCAGGGGGCAGCGGCATGGCAGCTGAGGTCGTCGGCCCGTGTCCCATATCTCGTAATGGCCGGCTGGGATTGTTAGCAGTTAGGACTGACCTGCAAGATAAATCCATCCGAGCGCTGATTGACACGGGAGCCAGTGTTTCATTGATTGAAAAAAAATTCTCCTCAATTCCACTACAGCCAGCGCCATCCATTGCTCTTGATACGCCAGGAGGAAATAAACTACACATAAACCATACACCAATCGACCAGTTTAAGGTTGGGTCTGTGAAGTTTACACATGATTTTTTTGTCTTGCCCACCTTCGGAATTCCAGGAATCGAGGCCATCTTAGGAATAGACTTTATATCTAATAATAAAATTTTTAATTTTTGGGAAAAGCTACAATAACAGTAAAAGCAGGAGGGTACATTTTGCCGATAGAAAGTCAGGAGACAGCATGTGCGTGTGTTAGCTCGGAGAGATATTTAAGTAGGGTAACAGATGTACCTGAGAGAGGAGAAGTGTTGTCCCCCCAGACCCTTACGAGCATATCTGTGACCCCGTGTCGCCGTCTTGTGGAACTAACCAAAGTAGTTGTTAAACCCCATGACATTTGGGTCTATAAGATATTAGAGGGCTTGGCAGAAATTCAAGAAAACACAGCTGATATAACGATAGTTAATTTGTGAAATAAAAGAGTTGTTTTAGGAAGTGATTCTGTGTTTGAATTAGAGTTATGTGAAATTGCTTATGATGGGATGTTGGGAGCCACAACTCCAGCCCGCACAGACGAAAGCACTCAGAATTTGATTATGCAAGCGTGAAAATTATGTCCCTCAGATTATCAGCATGTAGTTAGTGACATTGTCAATAATTATTCCGATGTAATTGCCATTGGAAATGAGCCACCCGGGAGGAATGATCGATTTCCCTTTAGCATTGAAACTGGGCAGGCGGAGCCGATCAGGTCAAGGCCTTATAAGGTACCCATTCATTTCTAGGGAGAGAGAGAAAGGGAAATTAATAAATTAAGGGAACAAGGGATAATCGTGGAGAGCTCGGTAAGATTGTGTGTTTATTATAGGAAATTGAATGCAATCACTAAGGATAATGCATTCCCATTGCCCTCAATTGAAGAATTACTTGTGAAAGCACGGGATAGCAAATATTTTACAACTGTTGATTAAAAATCTGGATACTATCAATTACCCATTCAGGAAGTCAGTAAATGTAAAACGGCATTTATAGCTAACGATCAATTATTTCATTGTAATTTTCTTCCTTTCGGTGTTAAAAATGCTCAAAGTCATTTTTCTAGAGTAATGATGGCGGTTTTTTCGCCCTTAATTGGCCATAATGTTCTTGTTTATTTAGATGATATCATAATTACAGGGAAAACGGCCGAAGAACATAATTATAATATTTGTAAAGTTTTAGAAGCATTGCGACGTAATGGTATGAAAATAAATTTGTCAAAGTGCAAATTTTTCTGTAAACAGGTCGAATTTTTAGGTCACATAATAACCCCAGAAGGTATGCAACACTGTCCCCAGTAAAGTAGCGGCTATTACAGATTTCCCCAGGCCACGTAACTCTAAGGAAGTAGCTGGGTTCCTTGGGCTCGCTGGGTATTACCGTAAATTCATAATAGGTTTTGGAGAGATAGCGAGACCCTTCGATGCTTTAAAGAAACAAAAAGTAATAAAAAGAGGAGAGTCAGAAGAAAGGGCCTTTAACCATTTGAAAGCTGCCTTAACTAGCAATGAATTACTCGCATATCCTAGATTTGATCGCTGGTTTTTAGTGAAAACAGATGCGAGTAGTGTAGCAGTTGGTGACGTAGTTTCTCAACCAGTTGATAAAGGCAGAGAGAGACCGATTTGATTTGCTTCCCGAGCGTTAAAAGGGGCAGAAAAGAATTATAGTACATTCGATCGAGAGGCTTTGGCTATTCTTTGGGTTCTAGAGAGGCATCAGTTCTTTTTATTAGGTCAGTCGATTGATTTGCAAAGTGACCATCGCCCCTTACGTGATTTGTATTATAAAAATGATTTGACCTCTCATCAAGCGAAATGGATTGAGAGATTGTTAGAGTTTAATATAAAGGGTTTTCACCACATAGCAGGTAAAGACAACAAGGTAGCTGATGCTCTCTCTAGAGCTGCAGTAATAGGAGTAACAACTAGGGCACAAAAGAGGAACGAAGAACGTAACCAAAATTTTGAAGACCCCCATCAAAATAGAAAGAATAGAGAACGGGATGGAAATTCTTCCGATGGGCATTTAGAAAACGGGAGAGAGCGAGAGAGGGAGAGAGGGAGAGAGAGAGAGAGAGATATGAACAGCGAAGGGGAATATATGTGGATGACCGAGGACATGACCAGGGGTGTCCAGAATGAATGCCCTGATGATGTAGGTTTGATTGACTTGGGAGGTTGGGACATAAAAGAAGTCTGCGAGGGACAGAAAAAAGAGGAATTGATGGAAAGAGTGCAAGCAGTGATTAAAGGGGAATCGGACAGTTATCCGTCATTTGTGAATGTGCCTCGTGAGAAATTTTTTATTGAAAATGATGTCTTATATTGTGCTTACGAGAAGAGGGGAGGGCAATTTTGTGCACGGGTAGTTCTTCCTCCCTCTTTAATTAAACGAGCCATCAACATTGTACATGCAAGTGCGTATGCAGGGCATTTAGGGATTGATAGAACATTAAGGAGAGCTCGTGAATCCTTCTTTTGGTTAGGAATGGAAAGGTCTATAGAGAATTATATAAAAGGTTGTCATCCTTGTAACTGTTTCAAAGGACATAAAATCACTGTACCGGAAGCCAAAAAGTGGCCGGTTATTCCCATTAAGTTTTATAGAGTGCATGTGGATGTAGTAGGACCATTTCCTACTGGGCTAACACAACATAAGTATGTATGTGTATTTGTGGATGCATTTACTCGGTACACTCATACTTACGCAATGTTGGATAAATCTGCAAATTCATTTGTCCAGGCGTTGTGCTCTTTTATTACTAGGTTTGGTTGCTCAAAAATTTTGATAAGTGATAATGGTCCTGAGTTTATAAATGGGGTGAAATCGGTCACGGACTGGGTGAAAATTAAACACTTTTTAGTGACCGCATATAGGCCTTCAGCAAATGGCTTAGTAGAGTCGCATAGTAGGGAAGTAGTGCGAATTTTGCGTTTCTTAGTGGCTGATGACCTCCTTCATTGGCACGCCATGCTTCTTACAGCTGAGCTAGCTTTGAACATTGCATATAACGCTTCGCTCAGGGACACGCCTTTCTTTTTAGTGTATGGACAGGATCCTGTGTTGCCATATACGGTACTCATTAATTCGCAACAATTGCCAAATTATTCAACTGAGCAATACTGTGTATATTTATTAAATTTATTGAGGAGAGTAATGAACACCACTGAAAGATTTTTGAAAAGAGCTAATGAAAATCACAGCTCAAGGTATGATGGTCGGTTCAAAACCGCACCGTTAAAAGTATTTGTAGGTGATCTTGTGTATTTGAAACGATTACAACCTAGGGAACACAAACTAGACCCAGCGTATTTGGGTCCGTACCAAGTAAAGATGGTTAAGTCTAACACAGTTGTGATACAAGGCATTGTTAATGGTGCAGTGTCTGAACATCATCAGGCACACATACATGTGGTACCTGAAGAGGTAGTTTTCAAAAGTGTTCCTCCTTACCCCTGCATATGTGACATCCCTCGAGTAGATGATTAGAATTTTTTTTCCCTAGCTGTTGTCGTTGTTTGAACAGACCTCATCTCTTTTTCTCGACGTGTTTTAAATAGTCGTGATGATAACAATGTGTTAAGTTGATGCTAAATTTATACGTAAAATGTTGTGGTAATTTTGCTGAGTGTGGAAATACGTATAACATTGTTGAGTGAACCTAAAAACAATCAGAGGTTAAATAGGTCAAGTGAGATCCCTCAGGTGGATACTGTATTATTCATGTATTTATATATATATATATATATATATATATATATATATATATATATATATATATATATATATATATATATATATATATATATATATATATATATATATACAGGTTTTCAAAAAATAAATGATATTGCCTTAGTGGTGTCCGTGTACTTTTTTAAAGTAATTTTTGGATTTTCTCAGCTTCTTTACGTTGTCAGGTGTAAGTCTTTGGCTAAAAAAAAAAAAAACATGATTATTTCCTTTCTTCATAGTTTATTCACGACAACAATGTCTCAACAAATTTATGACTTTATTTGTGATGATTGGTTGATATAGTCTACAATTAATTTTATATATGGTGCTCTACATATATTATGATTTATTTTTTGGAAATTGAATTGTATAAAAATTAAAACAATCTAGAAAATAAAAATCCATTCATAATATTCTTCTTTTTGAATTTTGAGAAACTTAAATGATAAAGTATATAATGGGTGAGTATATACTTTTATTATTATTATTATTATTATTTTTATTATTATTATTATTATTATTATTATTATTATTATTATTATTATTATTATTATTATTATTATTTCGGTAGTAGACCCTCTTTCAGGCAAGTTTTGTTGAAAATAATGCCTGCCTCAGCTGCATTGATCTTATACTCCGTCTTCTCGATGGCTCAAATTATCTTCTTTTCAGGACTACTGCATACAGCCAGTAACTGAGCCACATTCATTCTTCATGGTGGGTAGTCAAATTCAGGAATAATTGGTAAGTCAAGGTTTCAATATAAAATTCACAAATTAGGTAAGATTTACAATTCGGGTAAAAGTATACAGAGAACAAGCTATGCGTTTCGGGAGTGCTGTCTCCCTTCCTCAGGCCTGAGTGCTGGAAACGATGAGAGCTATGTCCTTATATACGGCAATTCTGGCTTAGGCAGAGAGGCAGCGAATTTTTCATTGGCTACCTCGAGCGTCGTGGGCGGAGCAAATAGAATGGCTGATCCTCATTGGCTAAACCGCTTGCCGAGAGCGGCTGTAGTACAGTCAGAATGCCTTCCCATTCACTCCTGGGTGTTGAGTCACCATCTTGTCCTCTGGGAGCTGGCCTCTGGTTGTTGGTGGAAGCGCTCGTCGAGAGGGTATGTAGGCTAGGCAGGCTATCCTGTCGCTGATCAAAGCTGTTGGGGATGTTCATGTCTTGATTTATTAGGCTGTCCTGGTTGGAGGTGTCATGGTTGGTTGGGTTATTTTTCCTTGTGTTGTTCCTTCGACAGGAGGGGAGGAGGAACATTTCCTGGGTAGTGTCGAGAGTCGGCTTTTCTCTATGAATAAGAAGAGCTTCAAGTATGCGAAGTCTCCTGCTATCTGGAGCACGGCTTATGATCTCGGTGTTCTTGATTATTTCCTCACGTTTGATATTGTTATTGTGGACGTGGAGGGCATGAGCTTTTATTGCACCTAGTTGGACATGACATGGCAGTCTCTTTGACAGACACATGGTGGTCATTCCTATGTAACGTCCAGAGCATCCTGGAACAGGGCATAAGTAGGGATAGACCACGTTGGTCTGTTTGAGAATATCCTGAGTTGGCGGGGCTGAGTTGTTCCTTATGATGAGAGACCTCGTTTTGTTAGTTTGATAATAAATAGTCAACATAACCTCTGTGTTTTTATCCACAGGGGAGACGTGACTCTTTATTATGTCTCTCATGGCCTTTTCATCCTTTTGATAATCCCGATGCATGAACCCTTTATAGTAAAGGTTGATGGTAGTTGTGATGTTCACGGTCAGCTGTTCACCCTGGTACCAGGTGTCCATAGCAAGCTTGATTTCACGACTAACTTTTCTATTAGCGTAGCCATTGTTCCCCAGGACCTGGGCGACTCGGTCAATTTCTTGATGTGTGGCAGCCCAAGAGGAGCAGTGGGAGAGGGCTCTGCAGACATAGGCCCTGATGGTGGAGGCCTTGTACCTGGTAGGGCATTCACTGTCTCCATTCAAGCATAACCCGAGGTTAGTGGGCTTAATCTACACACTAGTATGAAATCCGGTAGTGTTAGGAGATATAAGAACATCTAGGAAGGGCAGCCGTCCATCTCTGTTATGTTCAATAGTAAACCTCAGGCAGTTGCATTCCTCAAACGTCCTGCGGAGGATCCCGATGTCCTGAGTAGAAGGGGCCATGACAAGAGTGTCATCTATGTATCTCACGTACACGTCTGGACGACGTATTCGTGAGAAAACCCTCTCAACAACTCCCATATAAAGTTGGCAAAGAGCATACCAAGGGGAGAGCCCATCGCTACACCATCCTTTTGTATATACATGTGGCCCCTGTGTGTGGTAAAAGGGGCCTTCTTAGTACATACTTCAAGCAGAGTTCGGAGGGCCTCCTCGGGGATGTTCAGGGTTGGAGTAGAAGGGTCCCTGTAGACTCTCTCCAGGATCAAGTCGATGGTCTCTCCAATAGGAACGTTAGCAAAAAGGGACTCCTCATCCAGAGAAGCAATGGTGCCACTGGTGGGGGACCCTTTTAGCTTACCCAGGAACTCAGTAGATGAGGCGACACTGTACTCGTTTGGAACATAAATAGTCCATGAGCCAGGGCCAGATTTTTCACTAATTGGTACCACCCAGGGTGGCAAATCCTAGTGTTGATTTTTAGAAAGATACATACCTACCGCTAATATTTCCATGTGATAACCATTGTTGTGTGGTAGCTTAAGTATAGTTATGAGCCGTTGAATAATATCACCCTGTTAACTCAAAAACTTGGATTTTTCCCCTCAAGCTGGTAATACCTAGTTTATATATTTCTATTGACTGGATATCAGGTATTGGCTACATGTATTTGTGTATTTATAAAGAAACTAGACTCCTAGATACCTAATTATATTGGTTCGGTGTCATTATTTTGTTGCTTTTTAGGTAAAACAGCCCAAGAGCAAAAATCAGGGGGCGGGGCAAGTTCTTGTCCCACAAAATTTTAACAATACACTTCAGATGCATCACATCCTATTTGGCTGCTTAAGGCATGATCAGACAACATTTCAAGGACTTACTTGTCAATGTGAGAGACACATTTGTAACAGTAACTGCTGTTTCCTTGAAAATTAAAAATCAAATTAGAAATATTTGGCGGTTCTGGTCCTACCCGCATACCAACTTCGCCGTGCAATTTTACTAGTTGCATTTTACATCTGCCTTATTAACTAGCATAATACACTGAAACAGACTACGCTATGCATACATAGAAGGGAAGACAAAATCAAAACCACAAACTATACCATGTGCCCTTTTATGTGGTATAAAAGAATGCATACATAATATTACTATAGGAAACAGATAGGGAATAGTGTTATTGTTCAAGCAGACGTTATTTACGCATGCCCATTGTATACCATAAGCAAGCTATATGCACAACAAAATAGCTTCATGTTCTTGTTAACTTTATGGTTTTTTGTACAGATATCGACAAAAATATCAGTTTTAATCATTTTCATCATCATCATAATCATTGTCCGAGTCATCCAGATCAACTTCAACATCTACTTCTTCGATGTTCTGATTGGAGGATGTTTGAAGCCTACACATATCAGTACACTTTAGTCCATTTGTCAGGCATGTACAGCCTGGAAGTTTACATTCACGAACACACTGGCAAGACATTAGTTGCAACACAGCATCTGGTGCTGGCGATCCTTTCATCCATTCTATAGAGAGAATCCCATCGTCTGAGGTCCACCCATGACCGTTGGGATTTGGAGCTGCTGGCTTGCTACTAAGTAAGCGCCTCCAATTAGCTGCTTGATAGTTAGCCCTCTGAACGTGCATGTAGAGACAGTCCTTGCATGGTTGAAGCTGGCTAGACTCCACCTTTCCACGTTTCGCACAGAAGATATGATAACGCAGCTCATGGACATCACAGGTGGTGGAGGAAGATGCATAAATTCGACAAACAAAGTCTTCAAGCTGTCCAAACAGTTCTGACGATACATCCCATGCTTCACCAAGATGCTTGAAGGCTTGTTGGTAGGTTTCCTTTGCTTTCTTTTGCTTTAGTGCACTTAGCTTGCCATGACCAGCAAATGCACTAACCGTGTCGCAACCAGTGAGAGCGTGTAAGCCTATGAGGCTTTGACAGACATCTTCTCCAATAGCACTTGCAAGTTTTGTTATATCTATATATCGAGTACGGTTACTTGTCCCGCACTTCTGATATAATGGGTATCACACTACTGAACGAAAGACTCAGTATGAGGACATCAGTATCTTCTGCAGTGATAATGACAGATCTATATCCATCTTCAGATGCATGCTTGGCATGTAGGAAGACCATTGTATCAGCTTCCTCGTGTTGAGATCAGTGATTCAATCTCACTGAAGTTATCTTTGGTCAGCAGATAACACTTTTCCCCACAGGTTGTATATAGATACTTATCATTCACCTTAATTCTATTTGCAGGCTGCTTCCATTGCTCTACAAAAAACTCTATAAGATGCATTTTGTTTTCAGAGCTGCACAGAAACTTTCTCCATTGAAGAATGGTATGACCAGGTGTAATGTTCTTCCACTGTGTGGCACCAGCAAAACCTCTGTTACACCTTTCTGCATTTTTTATTCATGTTTCCCAATACACATCAAACACGATATCAATTCGTTTACTGTGGGCACCTTCTCGAAAAACCTGAGGAAGCACAGAATCGGCAAGCTGTGCGAAGGTTTTTCCATCACCTTTCATTTTCTGAACCAGGGTCATTTCATCAATTATACATACTGATGGCTCTGGCATAGTTTCAGCTGATGTAGTATTCTTTTCCAATTCCCGGGCAAGTGCGGCTTTGTTTGTTTTTCGCAAAGTTCCATCAGTATTTGACAGAGCCCATGGCAAAGGCCCCAGTGGATGTGCAAGAACATCTTTGATGCACAGTTGTCTACTTTCAGCGACAATTATCATATGGCCAAACGAGTTTTTGTCTGTCTTCAGAATCACTTCCTTATTGGCTGTCTTATTGCTGTGTTGCTTTTTCTTTATATGTGAGAAATTTTTCAGATTCTGCTTCTTCATTGTATCATGGAAGAGGGTAGATGAGTCTCCAAACAATCCTCCTTAAATGTCTTGTAGGCTTCTTCTCCAACACTATGAGCTCTGAGAAGGTCACTTTCTACATCAGGTGGTACCAAGACACCCGTAGACAAGCAGACCAAATCCTTTTGACCTTGACTTATTGGATTTATCAAACTTTTCTCCATTAGTTCTACACAGGCTTTCACGTCAGCTTCATCTTTTTTAATTGTAGGCATTTGTAAGTCTGAGTGACAGACCTTTGAGGAAGAATCGTTACCTACCATGTATCTTAGCTGCCTCAGATATGAACTCCTGTATTCTGACGGCCTCTAGCTTAAGACTGAATCCTTTGGTCCCCCCAGAGGTCCGTGTGTCCTTGTTCACCGTTTCTTTGATGGTTTGATAAACTGGAATTTTTCCGAAGGGATTTTTGGACCCAAGCTGAACTAAGAAACCACCTTGAATAAAATGTTCATAAACATCTGGATGGAAGTGAATATTTATTCTTTATTCTAAATATATCTTACACAGTCAAACTTATCAAACTTAAATAGCCTTAACACATGTAAACTCAATAAGGTGTAATGATATCCAATGATAATCACGATACGGTACATAGCTTCAGTTATATACAGGTTTCCATCAGCATCAATATGATTTAGGAGTAAGTGACTTAAACTAACTTAGTTCAATGGAAACTCTGAAAAGAGTAAAGATTGCACATTATGATTGAGAATCTTACGTACATCATCTACTTCTTAGCATTCCGGAAAAAATGAAAATTCTGAAAGGAATATCTTTAAAAATGTCTTCAACTGCGTCAAA
>NC_090733.1:27069311-27081811 GCF_036898095.1 Palaemon carinicauda | reverse complement strand
GGGCTCCAACCGGGAAAATAGCCCAGTGAGGAAAGGAAACAAGGAAAAATAAAATATTTCAAGAAGAGTAAAAACATTAAGATAAATATCAACTATATAAACTATATTAACATTAACAAAACAAGAAGACAAATAAGATAGAATTGTGTGCACGAGTGTACCCTCAAGCAAAGAACTCTAACCCAAGACAGTGGAAGATCATGGTACAGAGGTTATGGCACTACCCAAGACTAGAGAACAATGGTTTGATTTTTGAGTGTCTTTCTCCTAAAAGAGCTGCTTACCATAGCTAATGAGTCTCCTCTACCCTTAGAAAGGGGCAAGTGGCCACTGAATAATTACAGTGCAGTAGTTAACCCCTTGGATGAAGAAGAATTGGTGAGTAATCTCAGTGTTGTCAGGTGTATGAGGACAGAGGAGAATATATAAAGAATATGCCAGACAATTTAGTGTATGTGTAGGTAAAGAGAAAATGAACCGTAACCAGAGAGAAGGTTCCAATGTAGTACTGTCTGGCCAGTCAAAAGACGCCTTAACTCTCTGGTGGTAGTATCTCAGTTGTGGCCAGAAGAGTTTGAACGCTGTAACTTAATATATATAAACATACTTCCTACCGCATTGGTAACTAGAGAACCGAACGACGAGAGTAAGCAAAATATTTGTACAAAACAAGGAGCAAAAGAATTCAATAGCACAGTCCAACTCATTGTGGAGAAGAACTTTGTCTCCATTAGATGAAATGACAGAAGTCTATATGAGGAGGGTTAGAAATTTTGATACACTATATTTATTTCATATAGATAGCTGGTCCAAAGAAAGGAAACGTAAAAAGGAACAGTAGTCTTATATTGTCTCCAAATGAACATACCTGTAGCATTAATAACACAACATTATATGCTATATATATATATATATATATATATATATATATATATATATATATATATATATATATATATATATATATATTTATATATATATAATCTACACACACACACACACACACATATATATATATATATATATATATATATATATATATATATATATATACTGTGTAGGTATTATTTATATATATAACATATATGTATAAATATATATATATATATATATATATATATATATATATATATATACTATATATATATATATATATATATATATATATATATATATATATATATATTTATGTGTGTGTGTGTGAATATATATATATATATATATATATATATATATATATATATATATATATATATATATATATATATATATTAATATGTAAATATTTATGTGTATATATATACTTACATACATACATATATATATATATATATATATATATATATATATATATATATATATATATAAATATATATATATATATATATATATATATATATATATATATATATATATATATATATATATATATATATGTAATAGTTAGTTATTACATGTTTAAAACACATGACGTAATATGTCATTGTGGATGAAGATGCTAGCGTGAGATTTGCTGTAGTCAGATAAAATCATAACAGGATGTATTTTGGATCCCTCAGCAATGTAACATTTTTCTGAAGCATCAACACAAATGCATACCGTGTGAAAGAATGTGTCGTCACCGGATGCAGGTGTCTTCCTAGACGAATGTAAAGTTTACATATTGTGTTTAAATGCTGAGACAACTAAACATAGGATATCTGTGATATCGATAATTTAGGCAGTTCATATCTATACTTCACCTGAATTGGTCATCCAACCAAACCAGCTGTACTCCTGTGATGGAGATGTTTAACACTGTTGTTTTTAGAGAATAAACCATTTTAAAGTTAGAATGCTGGACTTCAATTCAAGACTTAACATCTCAAACAACACATACTCAATGTGTGTTAATAACAGTAGCACACTAATATATATATATATATATATATATATATATATATATATATATATATATATATACATATATATATATATATATATATATATATATATATATATATATATATATATATATATATATATATATATATATATATATATATATGTATATATATATATATATATATATATATATATATATATATATATATATATATATATATATATATATATATGTGTGTGTGTAAGTATAAATATATCGGAGTTTTCAGACCCCAGATTATGGGAAAGAGTAGTAAAATAGTAATACTCGACACATAAAACGAAAATATCACGTGTGACTCAATTTGATATTAAATAGGTATAGGGAACAGAAGATCATAGTTCCCTTGCACAATGGAGCTTGAGAAGTCCCAACTATACAGGCCAAACGAGGCCATGCACAACACTTGAGAAGGTGGTTTAATCACACTACCAGCGGCCATCAGGAAGTGTTTAATCTCTCCCAACTGACTTTGGTAATGTTTGAAGAACACTGCCTTTAAAGGCCTTGCTCTTGAACAGGTAGGCCTTAAGGCACTCCACGGGGCACAGAGAATGGTCCTCCTGCAGTGCAACAATCTTCCAGAACCCCCAGTATTCCGTGGAAATTTTTTCGTCAAGAATGCAGGATCTGGATAAAGCTTTACCTCCACCAAATCTGAGAATTCAGTGTTGCCATCATACCCTTGAAAGAGCCACAATCTCACTGACCCTAGCACCAGAAGCCATAGTATGCAAATAGATAGACTTTTGAGTAAGATCCCTCATAGAGGAAGAGCCGTTATCTATTGAAGAGGCTAAGTGCAGGAGTTTATCCAACAACCATGAAATAGACTTGGGAGGAGCATTAGGTTTCAGTTTGCACAAGCCTTCGGGATCTTATTGAACAGATCGCTGTTGAGTTCGATATGAAAAGCATAAGCGATCGGTCTAGTTAGTGCTGACTTACATGAGGCAATAGTTGTAGAGGTTAGACTTTGATTGTGTAGTGAAATAAAGAAAGAAATACAGAAGTTCATAAAAATAGAAGAGGGCTGTTGACTTTTCACGATCAAAACCCATTTTTTCCATGAAGACAGATATTGTTGTTTTGTGGTGTTAGACTTGTACTCTTCTATGAGGTAAATTCTTTCCCTCGCAACTCCGAAATTTCTTTGATCCAAGAAGGCGAAAAATCATTAGCTGAAGGGTTTCTGTTATCCAAGAGGAAGCGAATACAGTTTTCTGTTGGACATCCTGGGACAGCATTGGAGATGATAAAGGGACCTGGAGGGGTTTGAGTTCCAGAACAAGAGAATACCAACTGCTCCTTGGCCACTTGGGAGCCACCATTGCTGCTGTTCCCCCTAAAGTCTGTAGTTTGTTTAGTACTTTCAGTAGGAGGTTGAATGGAGGAAATAGGTAGATGTGAGAACACTGGCTCCAATTCAGAAACATCACATCCATTCCTGTTGCTTCCAGATCTAAGTTTGGTGCTACATACCGAGGAAGCTTCTTGTGGAAGCTCATTGCAAAAAGATCGATTTGCAGTTCCGGGACGTTCTCAAAATGAAAGAGAACGATTTTGCGTTCAGAGAACATCCTGTCTCCTGAGGCTCGGATCTCGACTAGACGGCTGCCGTCACATTGCAAACCCCTTCAGTGTGAACTGCTTAAAGATAGCATTTCCTTCTTTTCGCTAAAGAGAGAATTGCTAGGATTCCATGGATGATCTAAGGAGATCTGGAGCTTTGTCTCTTGACACAGTGTACTATTGTATTGTTGTCGATGACCAATTTGATGTGTGATTTTGTCTTTGAGCATAGTCTCTTCAGAGTCAGAAACACTGCCATAACTTCCAGAACACTGATGCAAAGGCTCTAAAAGGCAATTGACACTGACCCTGCACTTTCTTGGAAAAGGAGTGTCCCTCCAACCTTGTTCCGAGGTTTCTGTGTGAATAGTCACGGAAGGAAAAGGGTACTGCAGAGGGACTTAGTTCGATAGATACTTGGCAACGGACCAAGGATTGAGCGGCTTCCGCAGTTAGACCGCGGTTTTGTGGCAAAGATCTCTCCGAGCATTGGATGCCTTTCCTCTCCTGACTTTATTGGAATCTTTGATTCTTGCTTTCAGGATTGGGTCTGTCACGGCAGCGAACTGAAGTGACCCCAAGACTCTTTCCTGTTCTCGTCTGGGTAGTACTTTTTAGCAAAGTAGGCACCTGACCTAGTTTGCTATTTCCTTTCTCTTGTTTTGTGGTAGAAAAAGGATGTGTAACTGTAGATTCCAGTGAAGTCCTAGCCACTAGAATTTCCGAGCTAGAGATAGCCTGGACTACTCGAGGTTAATTTGGAAGCCCGGGGACTGTAGGAAGTTCATGACCTCTTGGGCCGTTCGAAGCATTCCGACTTTGTTGCAGCCCAGACTAACCAGTTGTCTAGGTACACTATCACCTGAAGGCCTCGACATGCTTCGTGAAAATCATTGGAGTTATACTGAGCCTGAAGGGCATAGCTTTGAATATGTAGGCGTTTCTTTCCGGTTTGAAACTAAGGTAAGCAGGGAAGTGCTGGCCTATGGGAAGATGCCGATAGGCGTATGTAAGATCTATGGAAATGGTATAGGCCCCCTCGGGTAGTATGGTCTTTATTTGCAAGATAGTCAGCATCTTTAATCTATCATTCAGAATGAATTAATTTGGTGGGAACAAGTACAAAATAGTATTAAGAGTGTACAAATCTTTCGTGGGCACACAGAATAGTTGCCCTTGAAAGTTCATGGATTTTTTTGCAATGGGTGACTACCTTCGGAGATGGTACAGAACGTAATCCTCCAAAAGTGGGGATGTGGGTTGAAAAAGCCTCTTGAACCGGGGTGGTTTCTGTCGCCATTTCAAGACAAGCCCCTTTGATATTATGGTGTGAGCGCAAGGTTTGAACTCCCATTGATCCCTGAACAGGTGAAGACGTCCCCCTATCGAAAGTTCCTCATTATTGTCGTGAAGGACCTGCATTTTGAGTAATCTTGCCTCTACTTCCTCAGCCTCAAGTTTAACTGGCTCTTCTCGACCTTCCCCTGTTACTGGAGCCCTTCTTATTAGCTTTGGCAGGGTCGAACATGGTGGTAGCTCTCTTGTACACCGGCCTGAATGCTGGAGATTATGAAACATACTGCTGTGGAACCATGTACACGGTCTGAGGGATGGGGGAAAACTGAGGCTATTACGACAGGAAAGGATTTCCTTCCGTAAAGTGACTTCTCAGCTTCTTGCCCTTGTGTTGAGGTTCTTCATTGGGGGCAATTTTCCGTTTAGAGGGCATACTTCAATTGCCTATAAGGCTCTTATTTCCCTAAGCCGCTTGTCCATGACTTCTTTAACCAATTTTTCCCTATGAAACATGATTAGGTGAGTCTTTGCCAAGACAGGGAAGAGATCAGATTTGGAATAGTTTCCAATAAGCATTTCTAGATAAGATTGAAAGGGTAGGAGGTAGAAGTCTCTATTTAGCTTCTAATTCCCCTTTTAATAGGGATTCGGGAATCCTTGGCAGTTTCTCATTAAACTGTTTGCCTCTGATATCTTCATCTAGTTATCCAACAGTGAAGGTATGTTGGAAGTTTTCCCAGTTGTTTGAATAATAAGGAAGGGCTAGAGAGACATGTTTACTTTCCTCTAGCACTGGGAATGGCTTGCTCTCCACTACTGCTTTCATCCTTGGGGGCCACAAAGGTAGCCTGTTTCCTGCCAAAGGCAGATAGTTTGGTATTGGTGAATTCAGCCATATTTAACTCCCCAACTAAAACGGAGTGAGCCTTGCTTTGGTCCAAAATTATTGTTTCCTTAGAGATCGTATCATCTGTAATGGACGCTTCTGAGTTAAGCCTTACGTAACAGTAAGGGTAACTATAGATCGATGGAAATAATTCCAAGTCTGAGACTGTTTTGGAACCCAAACCATCCTCAATGTGGAGGAACCCTTCCGTTAAGACCATATGCTCAGCAGAGCACCAAGGGTTCTTAACTGTGCATTCTGGTAGGCTCTAAGCTGTGGGAGCATTAGAAAGAGGTGCCTTTTCTAAAGCTTCTATCCTTGCTATTAGGTTCGGTTGAGAACGTTCATATTTGGTGGTGAGGTTCTCCATGAAAGCTTTCATGAACACCATTAGTTCCAAGTTACTTGGAAGTGAAGGTTTTTATAAAGTCGGAACCGGGGTGGAGGTGGAAGCTGTAGTTTGGGCAGCAGAGATGGGAGAAAGTAAAGAGGCACTGGGAGCTGTACACACTTGATGTACATCCAATGACTCTGATGAGGCTTCCATGGTCAGCAGGATCCTCTCCCTCTCTGACGACACAGAAGTAGCCGTCATGTTATTGGCATCCAGACTCATGACTTGCAGAGCGTCCCGGACTTTATCCTTCGCATGATCTGCTGGCACCGGCAGGAGTTGAACCTTTGGTAACTGGTGACCAAACACAGAGGTCACTTCAGCCTTGGGAAAGATAAGGTCATTCAGTTCTAGAGAATGAAGGTAAGGGACACCTTGCTGAGAACTCTTCTGGAAGCCTCTTACCCAGTGTCGGAGCATCCTCCGACATCGTTCTCGGAAGTTCAAAGAGACCTCTGTGGCATAGAAGCCGGTCTCAAGGAGATCCGTGCAAACCTTGTAGTTGGTGTGTTCCAGGATTGCAACGGATCCCTTGGAAACATGACAATCAGCATGTTGCCTGCAGGTCTTGTGGCCACAGGACAACTTGACCCGCCTGGTACAGGTAACTGTTGAACACTTCATTCATCAGCAACCTGTAAAGAAGAGACATTTCAATAAGTACATATCCCTAAAAATTTTATCTTCTTAAAATTAAGTAAACAGAATATATCCTAACCTAAATAAGTCTACCACCTCAAAAATGGCTAAAGATTGAACGTAATCAGAACACATGCCAAACAGCTCAGAAATCAATAGAGATTTATGAGGCAAAATACGATGACGTTGAGGTAAGAATATGGAAGAAAGGTGCACATTAAAGGGTTGATCTATCGGAACAGCCTAAGAAGGTAAGTTCACTCATCATACTGGCTAGACCAGCAACAGCTGCCCCCGAGGCGGCAGAAGCTGGGTCAAGCCAGGAACTATTTCTATTAGCTAATAAAAGACTGACCTGTCAATACCCCAGACATATCAACACAAGGCGGCAGACACATTTTAAAGTCAACATGGACAGAGTGAATAATCCCATAGGGAAGGGTCTACGCTCAGGGCAAGTACAGGAAGAAAGGCAGTTAATAAGTGGACCTGCCAAGACCTGATCATTATCATCAACTTATGATAAGTAGGGGAGTAGCCCGTAAGATAATGAGAGCCGTACAAGACGGCCAGGACACTAAGAATTAGAAATTCCAAGGATGTCCTGACAACCAGGAATGATCCAATCGACCAACTCCAGAGGACAATGTTCCTCAGATGTGGGATATGAAAGAGCAGCTGTTTAGTCTAAGGCATCAGCTGAGGTGGCAGAGGGAGTGACTTAAAACTAACACACAACCAGTGCTAGAAGAAATCAAGCTGACAAGACAGGAAGCAGAGATAGAAGGAGACACCTCTTTCGAGATAGACTAACTAGACAAGTAAGTCAAGACTCCATAGCAAGAGGGATTAGCAATAGCAATCCTTATTAAATTGGCTGTGTGGACTTTAAGTGCATAAAGCACTTGCTGACAACAGGCTCCATGTGTCGGGACATAATACTTTCAAAGAGGCTCTTGGGGAGTACTGCCAATGCTCAGCCGAATTTAGCATTCGTCAACTATGCCCCCCCCCCCCCATTGGCTCTCGAGAACTGGTAGCCAAGCACTACGTGTTAAGCCATAGTCCCTGAGGGCACTACATGGAACACACTCGGGATGAATGTCATTACATCCAGTATAAGGGTCAACAGTACAGTTCCTAAGGTCTTAGGTTTTGTTAGCCCTAAACCCTTCAGACCAATGTAGTTGGGCACCATTACAATCAGTAAAATCAGGTTATGGCCAAACCAGGAAGAGGAAGAGGCAGAATAAACACCCAATGGTGGTCTCTAAGTCGCCAGAGAGATTTTGACGAGAGGAGGAAAATATCTCACCTGCCTAGGGCCAGGAAAGATAGCTCATAAGTAGGCACACTAACAGGTAAAAGGATAAGGGAAGAAGGGGGTGGTGATTGGGGACTCAGAAAATGGTTAAACGGCATACAAGGAAGGCCCAACAGTGACATTAGAACGGCAATGGTGTTCCAAGGGGTCAACTGTGATAGGGAACAGAGGACAAGTCCTCACAACCATGCATAGCATAACAAAGACTAAGAGAGAAGACTAAAAATGGTTAAGGCAACACACGTTTGTCTAATAGCCAGCGTCAGAACAGGGGGTAAAGAGTTCCAATGAGTAAACGTAAGTAGACACAGGGAACAGAATCCCAGGACCTGTGCCTTCTCGCCAAACTTTAGGCTAAGTGGAAAGAAAATACAGTCCAGGGCAACTGAAAACACTATCCAAATCCTTGAGGAACCTTCAAGACCATAGCTCTCCACTATCACAAATTGGCCCCACGGGAGGATAGAAAGCCTCACCCAACCAGTAAGGTTCGGTGAAAGAACGGGAAGGTGCACAAGTGAAAATTTATCAGGCATGGCCACCGGCTAAGGTAGGCTAGCCTAAGTCAATGTTGATATAAAATACACAGGAAACACCGAGGAAGGATGGGGGATATCATAAACACAAAACACCTTAAAAGAATAATATGAACTTATTTTGACAGTAATATGACTGAATAACTAAGCATTTCTGAGCAATTTGGTAACATGATGCAATGGCACCGCACGCCGGCCTTGGAACAATAAAAGCATGAAAAATCAGATTAGTCACTGGGTGGAAACGTGAAATTCTCCAACACATGTAAAAAGGGTACTCAACTTAGTAGATGAGATAGAAATTGTCCCTCAAAAACGCCAAGCAAAACAGGCAGTAACTCTTCAAGCTACCCTCAAAGATGACTACTACCAAGAGAAATGGATTAACAGAAAACATGTTAGTTGTAGCACATTGAGTTCGGGTTTTGTAACAGCTTTCTTGCCCACGTATCCTACACTTTTCTTATCCTTCGAGCTATGGTTAACTGTATCCGGGGAAGGATAATCATGGCTTGTTATTAACACAGTCCAGATTTATGCACGATATCTCTCAGGATATTCACTCCAGTGGTTAGAACTTTAATGGTGATAAGTTAGTGTATATATGTATATATAAATTTATATATATATATATATATATATATATATATATATATATATATATATATATATATATACATATGTATATATATATGTATATGTATGTGTATGTATATATATATATATATATATATATATATATATATATATATATATATATATATATATATACATTAACTTATCACAATTAAAGACGGATAAATCTTTCCATGAAGACATATATAGGTGACTAGAATATATATATATATATATATATATATATATATATATATATATATATATATATATATATATATATATATATATATTTATATATATTTATAAATCGTTATTTTTTACATATGTCATATTCATTTCAACATTGCTACTGATCCTAAGATATTACGTATCTTTTATGCACTATTTTTCATTTAGGTTATTTATTTCTATTCCTCACTAAGCTATTTTGCCCTTTTGGACCCTTTCGGCATATAGCCTTCTGCTTTTCTAACTAGGGTTGTAAGCTTACCAAATAATAATAATAATAATAATAATGATAATAATAATAATAATAATAATAATAATACACAAAATGTTGTATTCACTGATAAGCATAATATTCCATCACAAACAATTCCCAGCAAAATACTTGAGAGAGAGAGAGAGAGAGAGAGAGAGAGAGAGAGAGAGAGAGAGAGAGAGAGAGAGAGAGAGAGAGAGAGAGAGAGATTTACAACGTAATATGCCCAATGTTACTCTGATAAAGAATAAGCTTTACGTGAAAAGTACTTGAAAAGTATTTCAAGTATTTTCAACTTTCCGTTTATCATCAAGGTTTTTTTCTTTGTGATATTTCTATTATATTATCGTGCCATACTTGAGAGTATTATATTCAAGTCTCTTAATATGTTAAGAGACGAAAATATGTTATACGATGAAATACAGCTTTTAAAAGTGTAAATTAGTTAAAGGGGGATAAGGAGAAAATGGTGTTGGATAATGTTAAGAGTGTTCATGTATATTCATATATACATATTTCGTGAGTATCTAATGTATATTCATACACTAAGTTTGGATGCTTCGGCTATTGCTTCTTATTGATATTTCACAAAACTCTTACCTTGTATGTTGCTGGGTGATATTTCTAGGATGAAAGAATGTTTCATCAAATCTTTTATTCTGTGACTTGAAAAATATGCTAACAAAATATGAAAAGGAAAACTAGGAGATAGAAATGTTTTGATGTTTTAGAGGGCGTACAATGCTGAATATGTTTTTATTCTTATTTTAGTTTTTTTTCCTTGAAAAGGTATATGGTTTTGATAAAAAGGCGGATTAGAGAAAAATCAGCGAAAATGAAAATACAAGAGGTGGCGGGGTTGGTTAAATGTATGTAAAAGCAGCTTCCTAATTATAGTATTTAAGGATAGCTCCGCTCTACTGTTAGCAGAGACTCTTTAGCCATGGTAAGCAGGTTTTCCAGGAGAAGGACACTCCAAAATCAAACCAAAGTTCTCTAGTCTTGGTTAGTGCTATAGTATCTCTACCATGGTCTTCCACTGCCTTGGGTAGAGTTCTCTTGCTTGACGATATACTTGGACACAATATTTTATCTTGTTTTGTTAAAGTTTTTATAAATTCTTATAGGAAATAATTATTCTAATGTTGTTACTCTTCTCATAATATTTTATTGGAATTGTTAATTACTCCTCTTATCGCCTTGTTTCCTATACTCACTGGGCTATTTTCCCCGTTGGAGCCCCAGGGCTTATATCATCCTACTTTTCCAACTAGGGTTGTATCTTAGCAACTAATGATAATAATAATATTTACATACATCTGTTCAAGAGTAATAATTGGGTGGTTTTCAAGAGAGGATTTCACAAAATACCAAAGTATGTTGATAAGAATCGGAGTGATTCTAAGTAAAGTTCCCATTTTGATTTGTGCGTGATTTTGCAAATCATACTATGGACTAATGGGGATACTATGAGAGGTAAATATCCGTTTAGCAAAGAACTGAGTGATAGTAATGTAAGTAGAAATACACACACACACACACACACACACATATATATATATATATATATATATATATATATATATATATATATATATATATATATATATATATATATATATGCATATAATATGAAATGTACTAATAATGACAAAAGGATATTCCTCTAATAACTGATGGTACTGAAATAAAACTCATTCAAAGTATTTTGACAAATGTTGAAAGTCAATAAAACCGCAAGTTTTATAATCTATACCGATAAAAAAATCATTGTACAATGTAAATTTAGGAAAAATGTCGGTTATTATCTGACCATCTACTCCTTGTTTTGAATAGCTTGCATTACTGCTTATGTTTGACAGAATTAGAATCTTTATTATAGGCTATAAAGGTTATACAAATTGGTTTGTCATTTTTCCAATAGCTTGATAGTTTCATGGATATGGTCAGTTGTCTGAATTGCGCAGCTTTCATAATCAATCTACTTTATTTGTAATATATGTTCGAACAAAAATATATTTTTTAATGACATAATGAATAATTAGCTGAAATTTTAAATCACTAAAGAAAATATAAGTTGGTCCAGGCAAATTTTGATATACTTTTGTACTAAACCAAAAGCTGAATCGGGTACAATATTTGTAGTTGCTATTGTGATACAATTGCCATAATCATTCTGTGATATAACAATACTATGCATCATCAGGAGGCACTATTCCATTAATCACTGTTTTTGAGAAGATAATAGTCACTCACTAGGACATTCAAGTACACAAACACCTTAACGTAGTGAAATGCTTTGTGTAATGTCACGATAAGCAAAGATGTACTAGTCAGGTAGAATCATACTAGATTGGTTTACTGTGAACGACCAGGTGAAAAGCTCTTACTATCACCAATCAACACTTGCCATTGCCAGAATAAAAAATGGCCAAACCCTGGCATGAATTAACATGTCTAAGGCCTTTATCCTGCAGTGGACTAGAAAGGGCGGCTTTCTTGTTGTGTATATATATATATATATATATATATTATATATATATATATATATATTATATATATATATATATATATATATATATATATGTGTGTGTGTGTGTGTGTGTGTGTGTGTGTAGAGTTTATACACACACACACACACACACACACACACACATATATAATATATATATATATATATATATATATATATATATATATATATACTTAATGTGTGTGTTTGTATATGTGAGTGCAAACGAGTGAGTCTATTTGAATGTGGAAATACCATACGAAGCCAAATATGTACGAATACAATGCTGTCGAAATAGCTTTGCAGTACATGTTATGA
>NC_090733.1:27049311-27061811 GCF_036898095.1 Palaemon carinicauda | reverse complement strand
ATATAGAAAATAATTTTTCTGATAATTTTGTAGGGTTTTCAACTCAGTACTTATATCAGAACTACTTCCTTTTAAAATTTGTGTTCAGTATTTCTTTATCATTGATATTTGGTGATTATTTTAGTGAGGACACATTAACGTGGTATATTTAAATGATCAGCAAAGCTGTACGATTCACGGCCATCCTTACTAGATTGGTTAGCTTTGAGCGATCAGACTAAAGTCCCCGACCATTAGCAATTGGCATCGGCCAAGGTGGTGATATAAACTTTCCAAATCTGAGACCTGTCAATGGTGAGAAGTTGTAGTTTTGAATCAATGAATTATTTCATCCAAAAAATTCTATGGAATTCCCTCAAAATATTCTTTTTTATATATACAATTATCTTTTAAGTAAATCTAATGTAAACCATGTGCGTGTGTTCTATTCAAACTAAGATGGGAAAACAAAGCGTAATAAATTCTGATGGAATTTCTTCCACAATATGTTTACTTTTTATCAGTTTTAAAAGATAATTTTGCTCAATGGATGTCGTTGTTTGATTCGACCAGAAGGGAAATCCACACGGAAGTAATTTTCAGTAAATAACTTTTCAGTTACAAATCTTAGTTCTTGGTAAAGCCAATTTGAACAACAGAGTTGAGAATGACATATTTTTTTAATCTATCATCCTTTACCGCTGGCATCAACTTAAAATCTGCGCTCGTTAAATGCCTACTTTAATTGTTAGTCTTCATGAATGTGATTAAAATATCTTGTGATCAGTGTCTTATAATTAGTGGTTGAGTGATTTTTCATTTATTTAGTTTAAATATACATAATACGACATAACTGTTAATGATGGAAAGCGGAAAATGTTTGAGATAAAAGAGTACGATTATCCAAACACAAAGGGATTTATTTCTCTAGTGTTTTTTTTTTTCCTTCCAAATATAACCACGACTGTGCGTTTAGAGAGACCTTTGATATTTTGCCTTTTTATGCATTTAGAAAGTGTTGGCAATTTAGCTTTACCCATCCTGTTTGTTTTTAACAAATATATACGGAATATTTCGTTATGTATAATACACGTGGCCGCGTGAAACTAGATTGAATCCTTTGTGTAGAGATAATGTTCTGTCGTTCTACTATTGAATTAAGAAATTGCTAAAAACTGAATGCCTAACATAAATTGAGATATTTGGTAAACATCATTTTATAAAACAACCTCTACCATTGAAGGTCTGATCACGTGGCAGTATATATTATATAGATTTTTTTTTTTCAGAAATTGCCATGACTAATAGTTCCACCTTCCTCATTACTAACAATTAAGATTTTAACCTTTAATATTAGATAAGATATTTGCAAACCAATAGAATTTCATCACTGTTAATATTTATGACTTCAAAGCCTTGAAAGATTTAGTAGAGCTGAAAAAAGCCATAAACCTTGGGTTATGTCTTTATTTCCATGTACGCGATTTTGTGATCTTAACAATGATTGACATATAGTTCTTAAAATGAAATAATCTGATGTTACATAATAAAATTATATGGTTTTATGTTTGTACATATTATGTTTCACTGTAGTTATTTTTCTATTACATTTGAGTACTTATTATTCAGACTCAATTTAGTATTACATTTATGTGAATTTGAAATAAAATAAGTTTATGTGAATATTTTCATGTACACTTACATCATCAAGCTATAATAAGTATGTTTTCTTAATATATAATAATATATTTAATCTTTAGATACATTCTTAATATGTATTATACAGCACTGATATAAAATATGTTGCAAACAGAAGGATATATTTTCCTAAACATTTTCCTTGGGCAGAATTTTTTCTAAGTTTACTTCTGTGTTCGAAATTATATGCAAATATAAATAATTATACTCTCGCTCATATATATATATATATATATATATATATATATATATATATATATATATATATATATATATATATATTGTTACGGGCCACTGGTTCGAGTCCGGCCTTGCTTAAGGGACTCAAGGGCCATAACAAAACAAATAACAATGGTAGGTCGCCAGTCAGCAATGATACAAGGAATACTGACAAATATATGTATTTACAATAAAATTTAAATAAAAATTAACAAAAGGAAGGGGAGCACAACAGCTAATTATTTATAATTTAAGCCACGAGGGGCTTCGGGTGGAGTTTGGTTGGCCGTGGATGAAACTCCAGCACAGCAATCACGTTCCCTGGAAGGGGGAAATAAATTGAATTATTATCAGCACACTTACTTCTACCGGCTTGGAACACGATGAAGTCGTGTGGTTAAAACTTTTAAGCAAATTAAATGAAAATGCAAAGCTTAGGGATTTAAACGTTACACATGGGAATCAACACTGTCACAGGGTGAGTTAATTAAAACTAGGACTAAACGGCACACGTGGTCTGGGTATAGGGGATAGGATACAAGGTTCAGTGGGTAGGATTTTCTTTAGAGGATAAGGAAAAATGGGGTGTGATAAGGAAGGGCTGGGAGGTTGGATAAGGATATTGAGAATCTCAAAATCAGACACCTTACCTTTAGTAAAAAGGACTCTCGTTCCTTCCCTTATGGAAGAATATGTAAACAGGTCCTGCCTCCCTGATGTCTTGAGGGTGAAGAGCGATGGTATTTCCCTCAAAGACGTTGAGTGAAGAAAAGGAGATGTTCTCCTTATGGAAGCTGAGTCACGAAGAAAGATCCCCAGTTTTCCCTGGGTAGATCAACCCCACTTGGGGGGGGGGGTAGGGGGTATTGGCCTGACCGCTGTCCTATTGGTCAGGCTTGATCTCGTGTCCCCACATCCTTCACAGCTCGCTTCCCTCGTCCTGGGACCTCGATGTTCTCACGTGACTTGTAGAAGGTAGCTGAAATTGAGATCTCAGAGGGAGTAGACTGGTATAGGATGGTGGGAGGGGGGTGAGACTCTGGGTAGGGTCCCAAAACTCTTGGCATTTCGACCCATGCTGGCGGGGTCTTTTGTTATTGGAAAAAAGGTGGCGTAATGACCGCCATTACTAACAGCCCCCCATTTTAGCAGAGATTTTGTCCTAAAACAGGACAAGAACTCTGCAAGCAAGGTCTGAAGCCACTAGCCTTAATGATTCCTCCCTCAGTGAGTCTCACCACGATAATGGATAAATATCTAAGCTGCAACTAGGGTCATCATTTTACGGTATTTTGACTGTAAATTAACTTTAAGTGCCACATAGAAATAAGTATGCTGGCTGTGAGGCAGCAACTGAAAAAATTAAAAAATGCAAAATTGAAAATTAAAATGTAAAAGATGGTTAAAGTTAAGTGACCTAGTGCAGTGGTAGGCATAAAATTAAAGAAAATTGGCATATATGCAAAAAAGGATAAAATAAATACATGCAAATGAATTAAATACAAATAATGATGCCAAGATGGCTCCTCAAGTCTATCTACCTGGGGAGACACCAAGGCCAATTAATATTTTTTCATACAAACTAAATTTACCTACTTACTATGACTACAGGCTATGGTTATGGCACTGTGCCCTGAGCACTAATGCCTGGAGAGGACATCTGCTATTTTATTATCTGTGCCTCTTATGTGCTCGACCTTCCAATTGTAGTCTTGGAGGTCCATGCACCACCTCATGAGTCTCTTATTCTTATTTCGGAACTGCGTCAAGTAAGTCAGAGGGTTATGGTCCGTGAGGACTGTGAGTGGGAACTCATGGTCAGCATGATATGATTCGAAATGCTTCAGTGACAAGACCATGCCTAAGAGCTCCTTCTCAATAGTACTGTACCTAGTTTGAGCAGGGTTCAGTTTCTTTGAGAAGTATGCAATAGGGTGTCGGACTTGATCTTCCTCCTGCAGGAGGACAGCTCCCACCCCTATGTCACTGGCATCCACAGCGAGAGCGAAAGGTTTAGTGTAATCTGGTGCACGGAGCACGGGACGGCTCATTAAAATGCCTTTTAGGTGGTCATAGGCCGCCCGGCATTCATCCGTACAGCAGAACAGCTTTTTTCCTTTGAACAAGTCTGTGATGGGAGCAGCTACCTGAGAAAAGTTGGGCACAAACCTCCGGAAGTACTGTACCATCCCCAGGAATCGTTGGGCTTCCTTCTTAGTCCTAGGGTAGGGCATCTCTTGTATTGCACGGATATTTGCATCTTTGGGCATTATTTTGCCCCTTCCTACTTGGTGGCCCAGGTAGGTAATCTCAGTCCCGCCAAACGTGCATTTTTTGAGGTTGATGACCAAATTTGCCTTTTGGAGGGCCCTCAGCACCTTCCCTAGGGTTTGGAGGTGTTCTTCCCAATCCTTGGAGAAAATGACGATGTCATCTAGGTAGACCACACAGTTGGAAATTCCCGCTAGTACCTTGTTCATGAGTCTCTGGAAGCAGCTGGGTGCGTTCCTAAGACCAAAAGGCATTACTCGACACTGGTAAAGTCCATCTCGGGTTATGAATGCGGTCAGTGGCCGCGACTCCTCTGCCAGCGGTACCTGCCAGTAGCCCTTTTCTAGGTCAATCTTACTTAGATAAGGTGATTCACCTAAGCTCTCCAAGCAATCCTCGATGCGAGGGAGTGGGTAGGACTCAGGTTTTGTCACCGCATTCAATTTGCGGAAATCTATACATAGCCTATCCCCCCCTCCCTCTTTTGGCACTAGGACCACCGGTGATGCCCATGGACTTTCACTTTCCTCAATGAGACCTAAGCTGAGCTGCAATTTTATCTGTTCCGACACCCTTTCAGCCCGTTGGGGGTTTAACCGATAATAATTCTGGCGGATCGGACACGTTCCTGGGACCAAGTCAATCTTGTGTTCTAGTAGTTGGGTGTGACCCAGTGTGTCTCGCACTACCTGTGGGTGCTGTAGCAGGAGGTTCTTGACAATATCCCTCTTAACACTGTCCAACACAGGGGTGACCAGCTTAAAGTTGGCCAGGACCTCGGAGTTGCTCTCGGGTGAGTGGACCTGGGTAACAGTACCCACCACATTGGCCCTTTGTTGATAGGGCTTAAGCAGGTTGATATGGAGCCACTTGGCTCGCCTTATGCCACAATCCACTAGGTAATTTAATTTACCCTTCTTCCCAAGAATCTTGTGGGGGTCCGTAAATTTTGTGCTTAACGGTCTCTGTTCTCCTGGGCGGAGAACCAGAACTTGGTCTCCCACCTCAAAACTTCGATCCTGGGCTTTACGATCTACGTGACCTTTTTTGATGCCCTGTACCTTCGCCTCGGAAGCCTTGGCAATTTCCCAGGCAGTTCGTATCTTAGCCTGTATATCTGGCAGCTCTTCCACCCAGGAGGCCTTGGAGGAGTCCTCCCAAGCTTCATAGATTATGTCAAGTGGCCCACGTGTGGAGTGAGTGTACAACAACTCAAAAGGGCTGTATCCTGTGGTTTCTGAGCGTGCTTGGCGGAGGGCGAACAGAGCGTAAGGCAAGTTCTCCTCCCAATCCGAAGAGCCAGCCTCCCCTAACTTCGTCAAGACTGTTTTTAGTGTTTGGTGGGAGCGCTCCAAGAGTCCTTGGCTCTCTGGGTGATATGCCGTAGAGGTCTGGTGGTGGACACCATGGTACTCCATTGCTGCCTTAAACTCTCTTGCCATGAAGTGAGAGCCCTTATCCGACTGGACTGTGGCTGGGAACCCAAACCTACAAAAAAATTGTGTCAGGCCCCTGACAGCATGACTGGCATTGGCGCACCTGGTCGGTACAGCTTCGAGGTAGCGCGTGAACCGATCAATCATGGTTAATAAGAAACGATTTCCACGCTTACTACGGGGCAGGGGACCCACATAATCCACTAGCACATCATGGAAGGGGATACCTGCAGATGGAATGGGTTGGAAAGGAGCCCGCGGCACCACCTGGTTTGGGTTACCGGCAACTTGGCACGGATGGCAGGAACCTACGTAAGCCTTAACACTCCTCTGCAATCCCGGCCAGAAGAAATGAGGCTGGATCAGGTGGGTAGTGCGTTTCACACCAAAGTGTCCTCCCAATCCCTCATGAGCCATACGTAGCACCGCCAAGCGGAGATTACGGGGAACAACTACTTGCCGGCAAAGGGCTTCTGCAGGATCGTGAGGGCCTCGGGTGACTCTGAAGAGCACCCCTTCCTTCAGCAGGAAATTCTCCTTTGAGAGGTTAGTCATCTCTGCTTCGTCTGAGTAAGCAGCTTCCCTGTAGGTTTTCAGCGTCTCGTCCAACAACTGAGATTTGATAAGCTCCGTCCGACTCCCGAGGTCCTCTGGGGAAATGGACACTTCTCCCTCAGACTCCCCCGAGACCCCTGGGCTAGTATTTGGGTTAGCTTCATTCCCTGTGGTGGTGAGCAGCACCGCTCCTTCCAAATAGGTTTCCGGGGTACGAGGCTCAGACTCATTGCTATAGGAGGAGGGCTCTCGCGCCACCTCACTTAGCCAAGGTACTTCTCCAAGGTCAATGTCAGCTAGCCATTTGTCTTCTTCAGGAGGGGCATTCTCAGTCTCGGGCTCCGGCTCAACTGCTTTCATGCACCTGAGGGGCACACGCTGTATGCCTCTTAGGAGGTCTTGTCCCAAGAGCAAGTCATAGCCCTCATGTCCGAGATCGCTCACTACCCCTAGCCTGCACCTTTTGCTGAGCTGGGGCGTGGTCACTCTCAACTCCACAGTAGGAAGATCCTTAGTGACTCCTTCGATCCAACGGACTGTCATGCGATTGTCCTGCTGAACTTTGGCACCGATAGGCAACTGGTGCCATAAGATTAGTGAAACGTCTGCACCGGTATCCTGTAATGCTCTGACCGACTGCGGAGAGCCGTCTCCTTCAGGCAGAGCTACTGTGATCTCCCCAACAGCGGGCTGTCTTTTGGGAGCTTCACGGATAGAGATTGAGAGGGCAGCTGGAGAAGAGGCTGAGGATTTGCTGGGACATAGTGAGTAGTTCTTTGTGTGTCCGTAGCACTTACATACCTCGCAGTATGCACTGGCATAGTTCGGCTTCGCCACCTTAACCTTGGGCTTATTCGTCTGCTTCGTGGACTCAGTTGACTGACCGGATAGCTTCAGCCGACAGTTGGCTTCCAAGTGGTTAGATCTCCCGCAATGGCCACACTTGGTAGGGGAGATCGGATTTTGCCGGGGCTTAGACTTACCCGATGGGACTGAGCTGGGGGGCCCCGAGTTGAACCGGACAAGCTCGTACTCATCAGCATACTCGCAGCATGCTCTAAACGTGGCTGGATTTTTCTCAGATATGTAAATTGAGAGCGCTGGTGGGGCGTTCCTGTGGAAGTCCTCAATTTTGAAGAGCTCTAGGAGGTTGTCGTAAGAAGTGCACTTTGCAGCCTCGACCCAAAGGGTGTTGAGCCTATCCTTCTGAAAACCCCAATCAGACCAAGATGTCGTGGGGGACTTGGTGAGCCTACGCCACTGACGGCGCCAATTTTCAGGACTTAGTTTATAGGCCTCAATCAAGGCCTTCCTGACGGCCTCAAAATTACCCTGTTTATCGGCAGGGAGCGCAGCATGAGCATTCTTCCCTTTCCCCGCCATATGCTTTGACAGTAGTAGGGCCTTCATATCCTCCGCTACGGCACACGTCTTAAACACGGACTCCACCTCATTTAGCCACCTCACAGGATCCTTGTCGTCCCACTGAGGAATGAGTGTGTGGACAGGCATGGAGGGGAAGCTTTGGCCATTTTGAGTGCCGTTGGGGTGAGGGCTGTTTAGCTGTGCTAGCTGGATATCCTGTTCCCGCATCTTCAATTCATGCTCTCGCTCTCTCTCCTTCTCAAACTCTTCCTGCTCGGCTTTCCTCCGGGCATTGACCTCATTCACAAGCTCCCGCACATAGCCTTGCAATGCCTCTCCTTCGTAACCTTGTCGCTCTGCAAGGGCCACAAAGTCCTGAATCTCCGCAGCAGTCATTTTGCTAATTTTATGGGTGGACCTCTATGCTAGACAAAACAAGCTGGAATCACAACTATACAGTAGGTGACCCTCTAGGCTAGTTAGGAAAAAAAATGGAATCTCCACGATGTGTGACCCTCCTATGCTAGTCTTAAGGAAAAAAAAATGGAATCTCCACGATGTGTGACCCTCCTATGCTAGTCTTAAGGAAAAAAATTGGAATCTCCACGATGTGTGACCCTCCTATGCTAGTCTTAAGGAAAAAAAAATGGAATCTCCACGATGTGTGACCCTCCTATGCTAGTCTTAAGGAAAAAAATGGAATCTCCACGATGTGTGACCCTCCTATGCTAGTCTTAAGGAAAAAAAAATGGAATCTCCACGATGTGTGACCTTCCTATGCTAGTCTTAAGGAAAAAAATTGGAATCTCCACGATGTGTGACCCTCCTATGCTAGTCTTAAGGAAAAAAAAAATGGAATCTCCACGATGTGTGACCCTCCTATGCTAGTCTTAAGGAAAAAAAAATGGAATCTCCACGATGTGTGACCCTCCTATGCTAGTCTTAAGAAAAAAAGATGGAATCTCCACGATGTGTGACCCTCCTATGCTAGTCTTAAGGGAAAAAAAATGGAATCTCCACGATGTGTGACCTTCCTATGCTAGTCTTAAGGAAAAAAAAATGGAATCTCCACGATGTGTGACCCTCCTATGCTAGTCTTAAGGAAAAAAAATGGAGTCTCCACGATGTGTGACCTTCCTATGCTAGTCTTAAGGAAAAAAAAAATGGATTTGTAAAAATGTGTGGGTGCGTTCTTGCAACACCACCACTTGCAACTCTGTGACTTTAAAGCAAGTTTGTATTTATACTTAAAGTATAACAAATTAAAATAAAACAGACAATGTCACTGAGATTGCTTAATGCTTCGTTAAAACATCAGCCCCTTTACATACTTTCCCTTTAGAAGAAAAATGAATTTAATAAATTACACTCCCAAATATTTTATCTTAATGATCCTATACCCTGACTGAAAAAATTTAAATTAAATGTGACATCATAAGTCCTTTATCTTCAGGTTAACCATATTACACAGTCTAACGAAAATTATCCCCTTCAAAAAAATGTACATAAAGATAATATTACATACCCTTACTTGTCAAACGGAAAAATTTAAAAAATGAATGCCACGTGCGCTTACCGTTACCAACACGGGAATTAAGCCTCACTGGAATTTAACACGTGGTTTAGTGTACCACGGATTCTCCTAGATTTTCGTAAATTTCACTTCACTTAGTTTTAACACAAAATTAAACATTCACTCTGCACAATATATAAATGAAAAAAAATTATCCACATTGATAATAAACACTCAGAAAAAAACAGAACACAAATTCATCTCACGCGGTTGGCTATCCCGCTACACAATAGGACTAGACTTCTCCCACGTGGGTTTAAAAACAAAAAGGTTCGCGCCGCGAACACACACACTAATGAACACAAAACTTTAACAATGAGAATAGAAGGCTTTTGCTGTGTTCTTCCACGGTTCCAACTCCAGTGATAATATAATTTACTTGAAATGAAATTGAGGTTCGTCAAGTCGCTAAAGACAGAAAAAAGGGGGAATTTGACTTTAATAAAATTAATTTGAAATTACTGTCTTAACGAATCCTGGCATTTGGTCGCCAATATGTTACGGGCCACTGGTTCGAGTCCGGCCTTGCTTAAGGGACTCAAGGGCCATAACAAAACAAATAACAATGGTAGGTCGCCAGTCAGCAATGATACAAGGAATACTGACAAATATATGTATTTACAATAAAATTTAAATAAAAATTAACAAAAGGAAGGGGAGCACAACAGCTAATTATTTATAATTTAAGCCACGAGGGGCTTCGGGTGGAGTTTGGTTGGCCGTGGATGAAACTCCAGCACAGCAATCACGTTCCCTGGAAGGGGGAAATAAATTGAATTATTATCAGCACACTTACTTCTACCGGCTTGGAACACGATGAAGTCGTGTGGTTAAAACTTTTAAGCAAATTAAATGAAAATGCAAAGCTTAGGGATTTAAACGTTACACATGGGAATCAACACTGTCACAGGGTGAGTTAATTAAAACTAGGACTAAACTGCACACGTGGTCTGGGTATAGGGGATAGGATACAAGGTTCAGTGGGTAGGATTTTCTTTAGAGGATAAGGAAAAATGGGGTGTGATAAGGAAGGGCTGGGAGGTTGGATAAGGATATTGAGAATCTCAAAATCAGACACCTTACCTTTAGTAAAAAGGACTCTCGTTCCTTCCCTTATGGAAGAATATGTAAACAGGTCCTGCCTCCCTGATGTCTTGAGGGTGAAGAGCGATGGTATTTCCCTCAAAGACGTTGAATGAAGAAAAGGAGATGTTCTCCTTATGGAAGCTGAGTCACGAAGAAAGATCCCCAGTTTTCCCTGGGTAGATCAACCCCACTTGACCCCCAATTGGGGGGGGGGGGGTAGGGGGTATTGGCCTGACCGCTGTCCTATTGGTCAGGCTTGATCTCGTGTCCCCACATCCTTCACAGCTCGCTTCCCTCGTCCTGGGACCTCGATGTTCTCACGTGACTTGTAGAAGGTAGCTGAAATTGAGATCTCAAGGGGAGTAGACTGTTATAGGATGGTGGGAGGGGGGTGAGACTCTGGGTAGGGTCCCAAAACTCGTGGCATTTCGACCCATTCTGGCGGGGTCTTTTGTTATTGGAAAAAAGGTGGCGTAATGACCGCCATTAATAACAATATCTATCAATTTATCTATCTATCTATCTATATATATATATATATATATATATATATATATATATATATATATATATATATATATATATATATTTTTTTTTTTTTTCTCTCTCTCTCTCTATGTATATATATATATATATATATATATATATATATATATATATATATATATATATACATAAATATATTTAAAGTATATATATATATATATATATATATATATATATATATATATATATATATATATATATATATATATATATATATATATATATATATATATATACAATAAACATACATATGCACATATAAACATTTAGATTCTTATATGTAGATTTATAGCTACATAGATGTACAGTCGAAACACTTTGATATAGTCCATTTTCTGTGAAGAGACCACATATGGTCTGGTCTATTTATGTCCTGGACATCTTGGCCACTTCGCTGAGTAACCTCTCGACCTAGGGATAATGGAGGCAACTTTTCAACAGCAACTTGAACCAAACCTGGGCCGGGCAATGTATGAACTAGCTTGTGTTTGATTTTAAATCATGTGAGTTTATACCGCTAGCGCTTGGATCTGTTATTTTTTGTTTACGTTGATTTTATAGTTTTAAGTTATCTTTATTGTGTATTGAAATTGATTTTATAGTTTTAAGTTACGTTTTCTTTAATTCACAAAGTTTTAGTGTGTTAATTTCAAATTTCCTTTTTAATTATTTATAAAACTATATTTTACATTGTACAATGTATTCTATATTTTATTTAGACTCCGAAGATGGAAATCTATTTTCCGAAAGCTCCGTAATAAACATGCATATTATAACTTTGGTATGGTAATTTAAATTGAACCTCCGTTTTCCACGGAATAAATCTACATCCTGTGAGACATCGACAAAGAGATGGAGCTGGGGGGAGAGTGACTGCTCCCCGCACTCTAGTTTTGGGGTGTTTGAATGTGCGTGGATGTAGTACGATAGAGAGTAAAAGATGTGAAATTGGAAGTATGTTTAGCAATAGCAGGATGGATGTATTGGCCTTGTGTGAGACGAAGATAAAAGGAAAGGGTGAAGTGATGTTTGGTGAAATGTCTGGTAGAGTTTCTGGGATTGAAAGGGGAAGAGCAAGAGAGGGTTTGGCTTTATTGCTGAGTGAATTGATGACAGGTAAAGTAGTGGAATGGAAGGAGATATCATCTAGGTTAATGTGGGTAAGGGTTAGGTTGGGTAGGGAATGTTGGGCGTTTGTCAGTGCGTATGGGTCAGTTAGTGAGAAAAGTGAAGAAGAGCGGAATGAGTTCTGGAATGAATTAACTAGGTGTGTAGAAGGACTGGGTAGAAAGAATTATGTAGTTGTCAGGGGTGACTTAAATGCTAGAGTTGTAGCAAAAGAGTGGGGGAATAGAGTAGGTGGATGTAAAAGGGAGCTAGTGAGGGTTGAAGAGCTAATAAAACCGGGGGTAAAAAGTAAATATCAGGAAAGGTTGAAAATGACATATAACGAAGTGAAAGTAAGAGAAACTGGCAATTTAGAAGAGGAGTGGAAGTTAGTAAAAGAAAATTTTGTTGGGATTGCAAATTAATGTGTGTGGAAAGGAGGTTGTTGGAGGCAGCATGAGGAAGGGCAGTTAATGGTGGAATGAAGGAGTAAAGGTAAAAGTGGAAGAGAACAAGAGGGCTTTTGAAGAATGGCTGCAGAGTAATAGTATAGAGAAGTATGAAAAATATAAAGAGAAAAATGTGGAAGTAAAGCGCAAGGTACGTGAGGCAAAGAGGGCAGCTAACCTGAGGTGGGGTCAGGGATTGGGTCATTCATATGAAGA
>NC_090733.1:27036811-27044311 GCF_036898095.1 Palaemon carinicauda | reverse complement strand
GTGTATTGTAGGTTAAGGTGCATGTCTGTGGGCGTACTGGTAAGTTTATTTAGGTTTAGTTAGGTCTGTTTCCATAAAGTTGGAGATTTTTGATGAAGTACGGTAATATTAGATCTTTGAAATAATGGTAAGCTATATATAAAAGCTCTTGGTTTGTATTTTTTCGGGGTACTTTCTGTTTGGTGTTAGTTTTATTATTGATTACTTGTTGTTCTTACTTTACAGGTGTATTTCCATTTATATATATATAAAGAAATAATAATAATTTTTTGGTTTAAAATTTTTTTTGGGGGGGAGGAAGGTATTAGGTATTAACGTAACTTTTTATTTGATTTTTATCAATCTTGTTTCTGCATTTATTTGTTTTATGTAAAATTAGTATAAAACTCAAATTTGTAAGGCTTAAATTGTAAATTTAAAGTTTTTATGTTGAAGTACTGCTTTAACCTTCTCCCCGCTCATTTTATGATTTATAAGTGTCTAGTTTAACGCTTTGTTTCTTTTTTGTGTTTTCTCAGTCCTTGGTGGAAAGAGACACCGGAGTTTGCCAGTGGGGAACTCGATTGCTAAAGTACACAGTCTGAGTTCCAGGTTTCCAAGACATACTTCAGCAGCTGAATTGTGGGGCTTTTACGAGGATTGCAAGGTCAACATTCAATGCCTTTTAGCAGGTGCATTTCTGCCACCTGCGGTGTTTTGTGGTTTCCGCGTTTTATCGTCTGCAGTCGGCAGGGCGACGCAGAGATCCCGGCTTTGAGGTGGACTCAGGAGAGACACCCCCGTCGATGCATCCTCGCCATGGTCAGCTGCAGGAGCCTTGGAGATCGTTGGTGTCAAGTAGGGAGACAGTGGCCAGGTAGGATCCTTTATCAACCTTTTTTTTTGGATTGGAGCTATATTTCCCTGTCTTTGGTGAGGAGTCCTACGGAGCTGTACTCCCTACAGTAGTAGAGTTTCTGTGGAGCCGCTACCTTATTTGGAGCTACGGGTGTTGTTTTTCTCTAGCCTCAAAGATTGTGAGAACATTCAGGTATATAGTGTTTTGTTTAGTTTAGTTTTTTAAGTTATTTTTTTTTTTACTCTCTCTAGTTGAGTGTGTTGTTTCCCGTCGGGAATGTTGTTGCTTACCTATTTGGGTGTTTAATTATTTGACTGTCTCTCGTTTAGAGTGTGTTGGATAAGTGTTGTTCATTGTTGATGGTTATTTAAGTGTTAATATGCTAATTATTTGATTTTAAGTGTTCATTATTAATTGTTATTTGTTTAGTGTTAAGTTGTTAAATTGTTAGGTAATCATAAAGTTGGCTTTTCAAAAAATTTTTGTTAATAGATATTGTTAAGTTTTCCGAAGTGTTTTCGTTGCCGCTGACCAATTTTATATCGATATAATTTCCATCACTGACCTCCCTATTCGTGCAATAAGAACTTGCACCATGGCCCGACAAGGGTCGTGACAATTATGCATATTACTCACCTGCGAAGTTTATAATTTACTTGAATAAACTTATCAATTGACCTTTAATAAAATTTGTTAATCCTTTACCACAAAAATTTATTCATTTTACTATTGTATATCTTATATGTAAAATCAAGAATTCCCAAATGGAGATAGTGCAGTGCAGTTTACCTCCAATATCATGGGAATTCTTTCAGCAGGCATCTCACTTGGCCCATCATCTTCAAGAACAGTCATAAAACATGCAGAAAAACTGTCAACCTGGGTCAAGGTACAGCAAATTCACTTTAAATCATTTCATTAGTTTTGCCTCGAACATTTTGCATTATAGAAATATATAGCGGCTCATTTTATTTACCCAGTTTAAAATCCCCCCCCCCCCTCTCTCTCTCTCTCTCTCTCTCTCTCTCTCTCTCTCTCTCTCTCTCTCTCTCTCTCTCTCTCTCTCTCTCTCTCATATGTATGTATATATATATATATATATATATATATATATATATATATATATATATATATATATATATATATATATATATATTTATATATATGTATATATATATATATATATATATATATATATATATATGTATATATATATATATATATATATATATATATATATATATATGTATACATTTATATAAATATATAAATATATATATATATATATATATATATATATATATATATATATGTGTGTATGTGTGTGTGTATATGTATATATACATATATATATATATATATATATATATATATATATATATATATATATATATATATACATACACACATATATATATATATATATATATATATATATACACACATATATATATATATATATATATATACATATACATATATATATATATATATATATATATATATATATATATATATATATATATACACATACATATATATATATATATATATATATATATATATATATATATATATATACACATATGAAAAATTTTGCACATTTAGACGTGTTTTTCATATTCAAATAAGCCATATATATTTTTGCTACATTAATGTCTGGATTCTATTAACGACCTCGGGATCAGAGCCCCAGGGGAAATCACCCAAAGACAGGAGCTTGTGACCGGCCAGGAATCGAACCTTGGTCGGCAAGCTTGTATAGACAGCGACTAAACCACTTGGCCAAACCTTTTGGCTATACAAGAGGCTGTTGATGGTGAGTGCTGCTCTAGGAGGTATGTTTTGTGGATGTTTTATTCTATCGGAGTGTCCTCTTGCTGAAAAGCCAATTGAAGATTTCCAGGAAATTGTCTTCGGCGATCACTGTAAGGACATTGTCTGCTCTGTTTCTTGAGCGAGTTATGCCACTAATGCAAAACTGAACTTCATTGCTGAAACCAGTTAAACAATTTTCTGCTAGCGTAGGGAGGAAGTGGGATAGAAGAGTCAGGTTTGATGGATAGGGCGCAGTGGTGAGTGGGAAGGTGGTGGGCAGCTGGTCACATCGGGATCACCAATGAGGCGATTGCGACTAGGTGTTGATAGAAAGAAGGGCTGGACACGACTGGCTTATAGATGCAACTTCTCAAGCTTATCTATAAGCAGGCGAGGATAAAAATGGCTTAAACCCGACTTCTTAAGCTTATTATAAGCAGCGGGGATAAAAATGGCTTATAAACCGACTTCTCAAGCTTATATATAAGCAGGCGAGAATAAAAATGGCTTAAAAACTTTTAACAATATGACACAGGCAATAGCAAGCTTAAATAAGTTTTATCGAATATGAGAGAGAGAGAGAGAGAGAGAGAGAGAGAGAGAGAGAGAGAGAGAGAGAGAGAGAGAGAGAGAGAGAGAGAGAGAGAGAGAATCACCTTATAATGAATGAGCGTGTATGAAATGCATATACATTAAAAGCGTAATTATTGTTAAATGATATACATAAAAAATATATATATGAGTATATCTTTTACCAAACGTTCCAAAGCTTTTGGAATATTAATTAAGTTAGACCCTTGTAGCTGGAATATGTTATCTGTGTTCACGTTGGAGCTATGATAGTGGTGTTTACGCTGGAGGGTCACTAATTGTAAATAAGAGTTTTCGACTCATGTCCAAACAAAGGAAATGTTTTACCACGATGTTGCTAATTGCATGTACCAGAGTTTTGATAACAGGACACATCGAAAATGTCTTGTAACAGGAAGAATAGATTGAAAAGCCAATGGCAACAGTATCCCTTTGCATCTGATAATTGACGTGCACGAGTTTTTTTTTCATATTTTATCAATGGCAAGCGCGAATAAAAGTGCCTATCCATTTTTTAATACAAAACGAGTCTCTGATATAAATGGCCAAATCCAAGATAAATAACGTAAGTGAATACGTATTTGTATGAATAACACTGAATTTGATATGTTCATAATTTATTTTCTTTACTTTTAGTTTTTATATTACGCACACACACACATGCACATTACTTTTCATACGATATACACATGACATGTGGTTTGGCCTAGAAAACAAGCTTGTTGCATATGCAGATGATGCTACTCTCTTTGCATCAATTCCATCTCCCGCAATAGAGATCTAGCTAAAATGAGTGCGTGGTGCAAATAATGGGGTAAGAAGTTGACTCCTAGCAAAACTCAAAGCATGATTGTAAGTAGGTCAAGGACAGTGGCTCCTCAACCTCCGGATCTCAGTATTGATAATGTTTATTTAACTTTTAAAATTTCAGGTGTGATTCTCGACAGAAAATTTACTTTTGAGAAACACATTAGGTCTGTGTCTTCTTCAATTGCACAAAAAAATGGCTTATTGAGAAAGTCTTTCAAGATTTTCGGTGATCAATCTATTCTGAAGAAGTGTTTTAATTCTTCCATTCTACCTTGTTTTGAGTATTGTTCTCTTGTCTGGTTTTCAGCTGCTGATTCTTATCTTAATTTGTTGGAGAGAAACTTACGGTCTATTAAATTTCTTATTCCTGATCTAGATATTAATCTTTGGCACCGTAGTGCAACTATCTCGTTATGCATGTTGCATAGGATTTTTCATAATTGTGACCATTCTTTACATTCAGATCTTCCTGGACAATTCCATCGTGTTTGTAATACCCGGCAGCAAATTATTATATTAGCCAGGCCTTCTCCATCTTGAGGCTGAATACTACACTGTATTCTAGTTTTATTCTACTTGTGACCAAGTTGTGGAATGATCTTCCTAAGCGGGTAGTTGAATCAGTAGAACGTCAAAAGTTCAAAGTTGTAGCACTTATTTTTATTACAATTATTATTATTATTAACCTTTTTTGTAGAATGATTTATTGTTAATTTGTTTTCATCATTTATTTATTTCTTTATTTCCTTTCCCCACTCTTTTGGAGCCCTTGGGCTTATACCATCATGCTTTTCCAACTAGGGTTGTAGCTTGGCTGGTAATAATAATAATAATAATAATAATAATAATAATAATAATAATAATAATAATAATAATAATATATATATATATATATATATATATATATATATATATATATATATATATATATTATATATATGTGTGTGTATGTGTAAATATATATATATACTTATATTTTGTATTATTTACTCTATATAGACTAAAATAAATCCGATATTTTTTACTAGACGTATACTTATGGAATTCAGTCAGAAAATTATGTGAAACTGTAAGAAGAGAAATACATTTAAGGAAATCGAGGAACTTGTTTCTGGAAACAGCTTATCTCGAGGGGTCAACACACTCGCCTTTAACAAACCATGAATAATCTTACGTTTAGCTTTTCATACCGTGAATAATGTGGAGGCAAGTACCCCTTTTTTGCTTCAAGAAATAAATGCAAATTTGCTGTCTAGAATTTTGCATGGATGACTAAAGAAGGTATCATCAGGTTTCAGTGGTGGCGTGGTTTTGGATATAAAGATATATTTTCCTTGAATATAAAGTTAATATTTTTATAATTATTGTAAGTAATATAGAGCATCTTATTTTTATATATCTTTACTGAAGAATTTCTGCTGTATAATATATATTTTTTTATTTTAAATATTATCGTAGAGTTTTTTCTATCGATTGTTTTATACATATGAAAGTAATTTTGACGTGATAAAGAATTAATAAATGTTTATGCCTCATCTTTTTTTAATTATTAAAAGGTGACCTAAAAATTTGTTTACCTTAAGAAAACTCTTTGATTAAAAGTTAATCTGTTCATTTCGCTCCTATATTCTTTTAGGTCCTTTGTAATAACGTTGATAAAATGAAATAATTATCATTTGTAATGCTACAAAATCATTATTAATACTAGTAGCAATATCATTATTAGCCTGGTTTACATTGAATAAACTTTAACCTTTGTGTTTCGAATGATATAGTAATTAAAAAAAAAAAAAAACTCATGTATCACCGTACATCTAACCATCTTGATTGTATAACAAGATACTGCAGAGACCTGTTTTTAAACCCATGCTAGTAAATATTCATTATTTTCTGACCTTTAGTGGCTTGAATCACAAAATAATAATTGTACTTATACTCTAAGCAATGTGACCCGAGACCTGACAGATATTTACATTGTTCATAAATATTCGATTACACATCATAATCAGACTGTATTCTATGTTTATTCCTACAAAATTAGAGAGACAATTATTGAAAGAACATATAAAGAACCATGGAAATATGCATATTTCTTTTTTCAGAATACTTTTTTATACACTGTTTATTGCGACAGCCAAATTAACCCTGCAATATATAGATACGGTAAAATGTAAATATCATCCATTATAGTAACTATTAATTTATATTCCTGGTGTCACAGAAGAGAAATGATAACATTTTGGCGCATGAAAACAGAAATGAGATTAAATTCCCCTCTTCCTTCCAATAATTAGTTTTAATAGAGGCATTAATGATACAATTTCCTCCACTGTTTCGTTATCTCTTAAATACAAGCTAAACAAATATCTCAGTGGATTCATAATTAATCCCTATATCAAGAATTTTTTATTAATTTTAATTATTGGAATGTGATTAAAAGGAATAAAATGCAAGATATATATTTTCAATAATCATTTTGCAGCATAATCAGAAAATAACGATTGGTTTCCATATGAGAGTTTAATTTAAGAAAACTTACGAATTGTTCATTAGTTCTTGGTCATTAGATTAACTGATTCATTTTTTTTTTTAATGGACAAATTTCATAGACTTCTTATTTGTATATTATGCGTTGAATTCCTTTTCACTACGGTGCGCTATAGTCTAATCACTGTTCAATCTCTCTAAAATCCATTACCTTCAGCATAAAGTTTGCAATTTTAATCGAGTTTCTAAAGTTTACCGTATAAAAGTTAGCTTCTCTCTCTCTCTCTCTCTCTCTCTCTCTCTCTCTCTCTCTCTCTCTCTCTCTCTCTCTCTCTCTCTCTCTCTCTCTCTCGATTTACGAAACTTTCTTGGAATTAACAATGTTGTTATTTGTAATATATGAACTTGCTACTATACCCACTGCTGCTTAGGTGTTGTACATCAATTAAGAATTTTCATTCAATTTACAGACTATTCTTAATCACAAGCGGAACAATTTCAGAAGTTTATTAGATTAAAAATTTAATTCATATGCCAATGGCTCATAACTCTCCTTTGAGCAAATCAACGTAATATTGTCACCATCCTTAACCACTTCTTACATAGCTTACAGAAGTTAAACAAAGCAAACAATTAGGCTAATTTCAGCGAGTATTATTCAACACGTAACTGGCCAAGACGATTTCATTCATTCCAGAAAACGTTTTATGTTGTTTGATCTTCTTGACCAAATAACGGCAGTGTAAACACTGAACGTGTACCCGACTGTTAAAGATAAAGAATATCTTATTATATGAGCAAATACGAAGCCTTGAGAAATTGAGTCATTTAAAAGAATAGAGTAATTTCAATAGTCAACATCGTAGGTTAAGAAATGAACTCTATTAACCGTGTATGTAGATAATGACAATTATCAGTATATTAAACAAATTTCCAACTTTTCTATTGCAATAGTT
>NC_090733.1:27019311-27021811 GCF_036898095.1 Palaemon carinicauda | reverse complement strand
GCAGTTAACTTAATTAACCAATTGCCACATGGCTTATCATAAGGTAATCCTTCGTCTTTATTTTACTGCAAACAGTAACTACCATTATCTGTTGTTGGAATTAGGAAAAGTAGAAAACGGGTAAATTATTCTGAAAATGTATTATAAATTCTTATTAAACTACCTGTAGTCCAAAAATCTTGTCGCTAAATTCGTATAATATTATTAATTTTCATTTGATAAAAACGATATCTTAGATGGCTTTTAATTCAAGTAGAAAAATTATTATATAGACAAATTAGTCAGTGAATTCTGGTAATTCTATAATTGGGTGTAATCTATTGTCGAGAGAAAAACAGAATTACAATAACTCAGCGATACTTTATAAAAAAGATGCAATTATCTAGTTATTTTTCTAGCCTCTCTCTACTTTAGCTAACCAGACTGGAAACTGCAAGCATTTATGAAAAATTACCAATAACGCTTGCCAAGAATTTATTTTAGGCTTGGTGGAAATCCGAACTTCGGTCTGTAAACCCTTTTTTTCCTTTTTGATTTCTTAAAGGAGTCTTGTCAATGTAATGAATTTTATATAAGATACATAATTTAACATCACATTATAAATGCAAATCTTTAATCAAGAGAACAATGAATGAATTGAGGACATCTATCGTTAACCAGTGAAATGTTCTGATGGGGAAGTTATATTCAACGAAATTTTATTTTTTCTATTCTTAAACGTAATCAAAATTATGTATTTTAACACACATGTCTTTAAAAGCACCTTATGACGATCGAGTACATATTAATAGCTGTTATTTAACTTTTGCTCTCAATAATATTAGGGGTTTCACACTGGATGGCGTAGTGATCTGACATTGGCCGTAAGGCTGCGGATGAATGTGGATGTCAGTATGCGGCTGTATGTGGGCCGAGATCGTAACAAATATGAAAGAAAACAAAGATAAACAAGGAAAATACAAACAATTTGGCAGGGTCATGATGGTTTCACTTGGGAGCAGTACGTATGGTGGCGGAGAGTTGGCGTGACAGTGACGCACTAAATATGTACTGGGACCATGTAAAGGCTCGTATGGAAGAGGGAAGTTGATCCTCGAGATGAATGAAATCATCTGCCCATGACCTCGGTGAGATCGGAATGATTACGCAATGATCTCGTTCATGCATACGTATAATTTCGGACTGATTACGCAGGATTTCGGACTAACTACGTGTCACACTGCACGAGCCAGTCCGCAGTCAAAACTTAAACATGTTTTTTTTTTTTTTAAATAGACTCCGGACAGCCTCGGAAAAGGCCGTACCACTACGTACAACATTGGACTGAATGCTTAGCATCTCGGGGTCTAGTTTGGATGGCCGCAGACAGCCCAAACTTCCCGTCCAAGCCTGTAAGAGGTTTTCCGCAAGCCGGAATTCCTAAGGGACCCGTAAAGTTACGTCAGTGAATACATATAAATGACGCGGCCGATCATCAAAGGGAGAAACAGACAGTGTCCAATCATTCGATATCATTGGCAACTATTACAAGAGAAATGAAGATATAATCGCTATGAAAAGCCGAATGGCTTACATATAGTAAGTGAAATGTATCCTAATCATTGAATTCACACAAACTATCATGATCTTGAAATAAGAGTAGAGTTTCAGAAGCACATGCTTTCAAACGTGTCTGAATCTCACATGGGAAAAAAAAAATTACGATTTATCCGCTCAAAAAACCCGTGTATTTCAACGCTCAATGTATTATCCATTTATAACTAGAATGTACGGACTTGCAAGCATATGACAATAAGGGTCACAGGAATGCCTCCCCTAAATAAGCATTCAGGATTGCTATATTTAAAACGTTAGAGAACATAGCCTTCTCTATGTATGAATAATTATTTGATTTTTTCCTAATGATTACTCTCTCTCTCTCTCTCTCTCTCTCTCTCTCTCTCTCTCTCTCTCTCTCTCTCTCTCTCTCTCTCTCTCTCTCTCCTTTAAACTATTAACATTTATGTCAACCGGAAATTGACTTACGATCGACCACAACGAGGGGTTTGAAGATTAAGAGGTTGACCTAGACCACGTTTAGGAAACCTTTATGGCACCTCTCCTTATTTCAAATAAAAAATAAATATTTTTTCTTAGTTGATATTTAAATTTCTTATCTTCACCATATCCACACACGAAAACCGATTTTTTTTTGCAAATTCAGATCACGTTATTCAGTTGAATTTTAATGCTATGTAAACGAGGTATTTCATTGTCCAGATGATACATGAAACCAAAAAAAGAAGAAATTAAACGAAATTAAAATTGGATAATTATTAACTTTTATTAATTGCCCAAATGGAGGAAAAAGAAATAAAATAGATTTTGTTGTCAGTGAAAAAGTCAAATTAGTTAAAGATGTAACAGTGTAAAGTAGGTGATTTTCAAGCGATCATAGAATGGTGAGAAACAAAATTTGTTTAGATCTAAGGAAAGAGAGATAAGAATCAATTTTGAGAAG
>NC_090733.1:26996811-27011811 GCF_036898095.1 Palaemon carinicauda | reverse complement strand
TATATATATATATATATATATATATATATATATATATATACATATACATATACATATATATATATATATATATATATATATATATATATATATATATATATATATATATATATATATATACCTTTTTATATGTAAATACTGTGCATATAAATGTGTGTATGTGTATTTACACATATGTATGCATGTATGTATATAGACAAACATATATATATATATATATATATATATATATATATATATATATATATATATATATATATATATACCTTTTTATATGTAAATACTGTGCATATAAATATGTGTATCTGTATTTACACATATGTATGCATGTATGTATATAGACAAACATATATATATATATATATATATATATATATATATATATATATATATATATATATATATATATATGTTTATATATATATATATGATAAATTTTGAACATTTTTTACGTGTTTTTCATATTCAAATAAGCCATATATATTTTTGATATATTAATGTCTGGATTCTCTTAACGACCTCGGGATCAGAGCCCCAGGCGAAATCACACAAAGACAAGAGCTTGGCTTCGGCCGGGAATCGAACCCTGGTCGGCAAGCTTATATAGACAGTGACTAACCCACTTGGCCACGAAGAAAGATAAAAGTCATTGACAATTCTACTGTACTTATACCTGTCGAATTCAGGTATTTTGTACTTAGAATTGAAATCAAGCCATCTTCACCATCGTAGCTAATTGGTAGTTTGTTACTTGGCATTCAATTAATGATAAATTTTGCACATTTTTACGTGTTTTTCATATTCAAATAAGCCATATATATTTTTGATATATTAATGTCTGGATTCTATTAACGACCTCGGGATCAGAGCCCCAGGCGAAATCACACAAAGACAAGAGCTTGGCTCCGGCCGGGAATCGAACCCTGGTCGGCAAGCTTATATAGACAGTGACTAACCCTCTTGGCCACGAAGAAAGATAAAAGTCAATGACAAATCTACTGTACTTATACCTGTCGAATTCAGGTATTTTGTACTTAGAATTGAAATCAACCCATCTTCACCATCGTAGCTAATTGGTAGTTTGTTATTTGGCATTCAATTAATGATAAATTTTGCACATTTTTACGTGTTTTTCATATTCAAATAAACCATATATATTTTTGATATATTAATGTGTGGATTCTCTTAACGACCTCGGGATCAGAGCCCCAGGCGAAATCACACAAAGACAAGAGCTTGGCTCCGGCCGGGAATCGAACCCTGGTCGGCAAGCTTATATAGACAGTGACCAACCCACTTGGCCACGAAGAAAGATAAAAGTCAATGACAATTCTACTGTACTTATACCTGTCGAATTCAGGTATTTTGTACTTAGAATTGAAATCAACCCAACTTCACCATCGTAGCTAATTGGTAGTTTGTTACTTGGCATTCAATTAATGATAAATTTTGCACATTTTTACGTGTTTTTCATATTCAAATAAGCCATATATATTTTTGATATATTAATGTCTGGATTCTCTTAACGACCTTGGGATCAGAGCCCCAGGCGAAATCACACAAAGACAAGAGCTTGGCTTCGGCCGGGAATCGAACCCTGGTCGGCAAGCTTATATAGACAGTGACTAACCCACTTGGCCACGAAGAAAGATAAAAGTCAATGACAAATCTACTGTACTTATACCTGTCGAATTCAGGTATTTTGTACTTAGAATTGAAATCAACCCATCTTCACCATCGTAGCTAATTGGTAGTTTGTTACTTGGCATTCAATTAATGATAAATTTTGCACATTTTTACGTGTTTTTCATATTCAAATAAGCTATATATATTTTTGATATATTAATGTCTGGATTCTCTTAACGACCTCGGGATCAGAGCCCCAGGCGAAATCACACAAAGACAAGAGCTTGGCTCCGGCCGGGAATCGAACCCTGGTCGGCAAGCTTATATAGACAGTGACTAACCCTCTTGGCCACGAAGAAAGATAAAAGTCAATGGCAATTCTACTGTACTTATACCTGTCGAATTCAGGTATTTTGTACTTAGAATTGAAATCAACCCATCTTCACCATCGTAGCTGATTGGTAGTTTGTTACTTGGCATTCAATTAATGATAAATTTTGCACATTTTTAAGTGTTTTTCATATTCAAATAAACCATATATATTTTTGATATATTAATGTGTGGATTCTCTTAACGACTTCGGGATCAGAGCCCCAGGCGAAATCACACAAAGACAAGAGCTTGGCTCCGGCCGGGAATCGAACCCTGGTCGGCAAGCTTATATAGACAGTGACCAACCCACTTGGCTACGAAGAAAGATAAAAGTCAATGACAATTCTACTGTACTTATACCTGTCGAATTCAGTTATTTTGTACTTAGAATTGAAATCAACCCATCTTCACAATCGTAGCTAATTGGTAGTTTGTTAATTGGCATTCAATTAATGATAAATTTTGCAAATTTTTACGTGTTTTTCATATTCAAATAAGCCATATATATTTTTGATATATTAATGTGTGGATTCTCTTAACGACCTCGGGATCAGAGCCCCAGGCGAAATCACACAAAGACAAGAGCTTGGCTCCGGCCGGGAATCGAACCCTGGTCGGCAAGCTTATATAGACAGTGACTAACCCACTTGGCCACGAAGAAAGATAAAAGTCAATGACAATTCTACTGTACTTATACCTGTCGAATTCAGGTATTTTGTACTTAGAATTGAAATCAACCCATCTTCACCATCGTAGCTAATTGGTAGTTTGTTACTTGGCATTCAATTAATGATAAATTTTGCACATTTTTACGTGTTTTTCATATTCAAATAAGCCATATATGTTTTTGATATATTAATGTCTGGATTCTCTTAACGACCTCGGGATCAGAGCCCCAGGCGAAATCACACAAAGACAAGAGCTTGGCTCCGGCCGGGAATCGAACCCTGGTCGGCAAGCTTATATAGACAGTAGAATTGTCATTGACTTTTATCTTTCTTCGTGGCCAAGTAGGTTAGTTAATGTCTATATAAGCTTGCCGACCAGGGTTCGATTCCCGGCCGGAGCCAAGCTCTTGTCTTTGTGTGATTTCGCCTGGGGCTCTGATCCCGAGGTCGTTAAGAGAATCCAGACATTAATATATCAAAAATATATATGGTTTATTTGAATATGAAAAACACGTAAAAATGTGCAAAATTTATCATTAATTGAATGCCAAGTAACAAACTACCAATTAGCTAAGATGGTGAAGATGGGTTGATTTCAATTCTAAGTACAAAATACCTGAATTCGACAGGTATAAGTACAGTAGAATTGTCATTGACTTTTATCTTTCTTCGTGGCCAAGTGGGTTAGTCACTGTCTATATAAGCTTGCCGACCAGGGTTCGATTCCCGGCCGGAGCCAAGCTCTTGTCTTTGTGTGATTTCGCCTGGGGCTCTGATCCAGAGGTCGTTAAGAGAATCCAGACATTAATATATCAAAAATATATATGGCTTATTTGAATATGAAAAACACGTAAAAATTTGCAAAATTTATCATTAATTGAATGCCAAGTAACAAACTACCAATTAGCTACGATGGTGAAGATGGGTTGATTTCAATTCTAAGTACAAAATACCTGAATTCGACAGGTATAAGTACAGTAGAATTGTCATTGACTTTTATCTTTCTTCGTGGCCAAGTGGGTTAGTCACTGTCTATATAAGCTTGCCGACCAGGGTTCGATTCCCGGCCGGAGCCAAGCTCTTGTCTTTGTGTGATTTCGCCTGGGGCTCTGATCCTGAGGTCGTTAAGAGAATCCAGACATTAATATATCAAAAATATATATGGCTTATTTGAATATGAAAAACACGTAAAAATGTGCAAAATTTATCATTAATTGAATGCCAAGTAACAAACTACCAATTAGCTACGATGGTGAAGATGGGTTGATTTCAATTCTAAGTACAAAATACCTGAATTCGACAGGTATAAGTACAGTAGAATTGTCATTGACCTTTATCTTTCTTCGTGGCCAAGTGGGTTAGTCACTGTCTATATAAGCTTGCCGACCAGGGTTCGATTCCCGGCCGGAGCCAAGCTCTTTTCTTTGTGTGATTTCGCCTGGGGCTCTGATCCCGAGGTCGTTAAGAGAATCCAGACATTAATATATCAAAAATATATATGGTTTTTTTGAATATGAAAAACACGTAAAAATGTGCAAAATTTATCATTAATTGAATGCCAAGTAACAAACTACCAATTAGCTACGATGGTGAAGATGGGTTGATTTCAATTCTAAGTACAAAATACCTGAATTCGACAGGTATAAGTACAGTAGAATTGTCATTGACTTTTATCTTTCTTCGTGGCCAAGTGGGTTAGTCACTGTCTATATAAGCTTGCCGACCAGGGTTCGATTCCCGGCCGAAGCCAAGCTCTTGTCTTTGTGTGATTTCGCCTGGGGCTCTGATCCCGAGGTCGTTAAGAGAATCCAGACATTAATATATCAAAAATATATATGGCTTATTTGAATATGAAAAACACGTAAAAATGTGCAAAATTTATCATTAATTGAATGCCAAGTAACAAACTACCAATTAGCTACGATGGTGAAGATGGGTTGATTTCAATTCTAAGTACAAAATACCTGAATTCGACAGGTATAAGTACAGTAGAATTGTCATTGACTTTTATCTTTCTTCGTGGCCAAGTGGGTTAGTCACTGTCTATATAAGCTTGCCGACCAGGGTTCGATTCCCGGCCGGAGCCAAGCTCTCGTCTTTGTGTGATTTCGCCTGGGGCTCTGATCCCGAGGTCGTTAAGAGAATCCAGACATTAATATATCAAAAATATATATGGCTTTTTTGAATATGAAAAACACGTAAAAATGTGCAAAATTTATCATTAATTGAATGCCAAGTAACAAACTACCAATTAGCTACGATGGTGAAGATGGGTTGATTTCAATTCTAAGTACAAAATACCTGAATTCGACAGGTATAAGTACAGTAGAATTGTCATTGACTTTTATCTTTCTTCGTGGCCAAGTGGGTTAGTCACTGTCTATATAAGCTTGCCGACCAGGGTTCGATTCCCGGCCGGAGCCAAGCTCTTGTCTTTGTGTGATTTCGCCTGGGGCTCTGATCCCGAGGTCGTTAAGAGAGTCCAGACATTAATATATCAAAAATATATATGGCTTATTTGAATATGAAAAACACGTAAAAATGTGCAAAATTTATCATTAATTGAATGCCAAGTAACAAACTACCAATTAGCTACGATGGTGAAGTTGGGTTGATTTCAATTCTAAGTACAAAATACCTGAATTCGACAGGCATAAGTACAGTAGAATTGTCATTGACTTTTATCTTTCTTCGTGGCCAAGTGGGTTAGTCAATGTCTATATAAGCTTGCCGACCAGGGTTCGATTCCCGGCCGGAGCCAAGCTCTTGTCTTTGTGTGATTTCGCCTGGGGCTCTGATCCCGAGGTCGTTAAGAGAATCCAGACATTAATATATCAAAAATATATATGGCTTATTTGAATATGAAAAACACGTAAAAATGTGCAAAATTTATCATTAATTGAATGCCAAGTAACAAACTACCAATTAGCTACGAAGGTGAAGATGGGTTGATTTCAATTCTAAGTACAAAATACCTGAATTCGACAGGTATAAGTACAGTAGAATTGTCATTGACTTTTATCTTTCTTCGTGGCCAAGTGGGTTAGTCACTGTCTATATAAGCTTGCCGACCAGGGTTCGATTCCCGGCCGGAGCCAAACTCTTTTCTTTGTGTGATTTCGCCTGGGGCTCTGATCCCGAGGTCGTTAAGAGAATCCAGACATTAATATATCAAAAATATATATGGTTTATTTGAATATGAAAAACACGTAAAAATGTGCAAAATTTATCATTAATTGAATGCCAAGTAACAAACTACCAATTAGCTACGATGGTGAAGATGGGTTGATTTCAATTCTAAGTACAAAATACCTGAATTCGACAGGTATAAGTACAGTAGAATTGTCATTGACTTTTATCTTTCTTCGTGGCCAAGTGGGTTAGTCAATGTCTATATAAGCTTGCCGACCAGGGTTCGATTCCCGGCCGAAGCCAAGCTCTTGTCTTTGTGTGATTTCTCCTGGGGCTCTGATCCCGAGGTCGTTAAGAGAATCCAGACATTAATATATCAAAAATATATATGGCTTATTTGAATATGAAAAACACGTAAAAATGTGCAAAATTTATCATTAATTGAATGCCAAGTAACAAACTACCAATTAGCTACGATGGTGAAGATGGGTTGATTTCAATTCTAAGTACAAAATACCTGAATTCGACAGGTATAAGTACAGTAGAATTGTCATTGACTTTTATCTTTCTTCATGGCCAAGTGGGTTAGTCACTGTCTATATAAGCTTGCCGACCAGGGTTCGATTCCCGGCCGGAGCCAAGCTCTTGTCTTTGTGTGATTTCGCCTGGGGCTCTGATCCCGAGGTCGTTAAGAGAATCCAGACATTAATATATCAAAAATATATATGGCTTATTTGAATATGAAAAACACGTAAAAATGTGCAAAATTTATCATTAATTGAATGCCAAGTAACAAACTACCAATTAGCTACGATGGTGAAGATGGGTTGATTTCAATTCTAAGTACAAAATACCTGAATTCGACAGGTATAAGTACAGTAGAATTGTCATTGACTTTTATCTTTCTTCGTGGCCAAGTGGGTTAGTCACTGTCTATATAAGCTTGCCGACCAGGGTTCGATTCCCGGCCGGAGCCAAGCTCTTGTCTTTGTGTGATTTCGCCTGGGGCTCTGATCCCGAGGTCGTTAAGAGAATCCAGACATTAATATATCAAAAATATATATGGCTTATTTGAATATGAAAAACACGTAAAAATTTGCAAAATTTATCATTAATTGAATGCCAAGTAACAAACTACCAATTAGCTACGATGGTGAAGATGGGTTGATTTCAATTCTAAGTACAAAATACCTGAATTCGACAGGTATAAGTACAGTAGAATTGTCATTGACTTTTATCTTTCTTCGTGGCCAAGTGGGTTAGTCACTGTCTATATAAGCTTGCCGACCAGGGTTCGATTCCCGGCCGGAGCCAAGCTCTTGTCTTTGTGTGATTTCGCCTGGGGCTCTGATCCCGAGGTCGTTAAGAGAATCCAGACATTAATATATCAAAAATATATATGGCTTATTTGAATATGAAAAACACGTAAAAATGTGCAAAATTTATCATTAATTGAATGCCAAGAAACAAACTACCAATTAGCTACGATGGTGAAGATGGGTTGATTTCAATTCTAAGTACAAAATACCGGAATTCGACAGGCATAAGTACAGTAGAATTGTCATTGACTTTTATCTTTCTTCGTGGCCAAGTGGGTTAGTCACTGTCTATATAAGCTTGCCGACCAGGGTTCGATTCCCGGCCGGAGCCAAGCTCTTGTCTTTGTGTGATTTGGCCTGGGGCTCTGATCCCGAGGTCGTTAAGAGAATCCAGACATTAATATATCAAAAATATATATGGCTTATTTGAATATGAAAAACACGTAAAAATTTGCAAAATTTATCATTAATTGAATGCCAAGTAACAAACTACCAATTAGCTACGATGGTGAAGATGGGTTGATTTCAATTCTAAGTACAAAATACCTGAATTCGACAGGTATAAGTACAGTAGAATTGTCATTGACTTTTATCTTTCTTCGTGGCCAAGTGGGTTAGTCACTGTCTATATAAGCTTGCCGACCAGGGTTCGATTCCCGGCCGGAGCCAAGCTCTCGTCTTTGTGTGATTTCGCCTGGGGCTCTGATCCCGAGGTTGTTAAGAGAATCCAGACATTAATATATCAAAAATATATATGGCTAATTTGAATATGAAAAACACGTAAAAATGTGCAAAATTTAACATTAATTGAATGCCAAGTAACAAACTACCAATTAGCTACGATGGTGAAGATGGGTTGATTTCAATTCTAAGTACAAAATACCTGAATTCGACAGGTATAAGTACAGTAGAATTGTCATTGACTTTTATCTTTCTTCGTGGCCAAGTGGGTTAGTCACTGTCTATATAAGCTTGCCGACCAGGGTTCGATTCCCGGCGGGAGCCAAGCTCTTGTCTTTGTGTGATTTCGCCTGGGGCTCTGATCCCGAGGTCGTTAAGAGAATCCAGACATTAATATATCAAAAATATATATGGCTTATTTGAATATGAAAAACACGTAAAAATGTGCAAAATTTATCATTAATTGAATGCCAAGTAACAAACTACCAATTAGCTACGATGGTGAAGATGGGTTGATTTCAATTTTAAGTACAAAATACCTGAATTCGACAGGCATAAGTACAGTAGAATTGTCATTGACTTTTATCTTTCTTCGTGGCCAAGTGGGTTAGTCACTGTCTATATAAGCTTGCCGACCAGGGTTCGATTCCCGGCCGGAGCCAAGCTCTTGTCTTTGTGTGATTTCGCCTGGGGCTCTGATCCCGAGGTCGTTAAGAGAATCCAGACATTAATATATCAAAAATATATTTGGCTTATTTGAATATGAAAAACACGTAAAAATGTGCAAAATTTATCATTAATTGAATGCCAAGTAACAAACTACCAATTAGCTACGATGGTGAAGATGGGTTGATTTCAATTCTAAGTACAAAATACCTGAATTCGACAGGTATAAGTACAGTAGAATTGTCATTGACTTTTATCTTTCTTCGTGGCCAAGTGGGTTAGTCACTGTCTATATAAGCTTGCCGACCAGGGTTCGATTCCCGGCGGGAGCCAAGCTCTTGTCTTTGTGTGATTTCGCCTGGGGCTCTGATCCCGAGGTCGTTAAGAGAATCCAGACATTAATATATCAAAAATATATATGGCTTATTTGAATATGAAAAACACGTAAAAATGTGCAAAATTTATCATTAATTGAATGCCAAGTAACAAACTACCAATTAGCTACGATGGTGAAGATGGGTTGATTTCAATTCTAAGTACAAAATACCTGAATTAGACAAGCATAAGTACAGTAGAATGTCATTGACTTTTATCTTTCTTCGTGGCCAAGTGGGTTAGTCAATGTCTATATAAGCTTGCCGACCAGGGTTCGATTCCCGGCCGGAGCCAAGCTCTTGTCTTTGTGTGATTTCGCCTGGGGCTCTGATCCCGAGGTCGTTAAGAGAATCCAGACATTAATATATCAAAAATATATATGGCTTATTTGAATATGAAAAACACGTAAAAATGTGCAAAATTTATCATTAATTGAATGCCAAGTAACAAACTACCAATTAGCTACGATGGTGAAGATGGGTTGATTTCAATTCTAAGTACAAAATACCTGAATTCGACAGGTATAAGTACAGTAGAATTGTCATTGACTTTTATCTTTCTTCGTGGCCAAGTGGGTTAGTCACTGTCTATATAAGCTTGCCGACCAGGGTTCGATTCCCGACCGGAGCCAAGCTCTTTTCTTTGTGTGATTTCGCCTGGGGCTCTGATCCCGAGGTCGTTAAGCGAATCCAGACATTAATATATCAAAAATATATATGGTTTATTTGAATATGAAAAACACGTAAAAATGTGCAAAATTTATCATTAATTGAATGCCAAGTAACAAACTACCAATTAGCTACGATGGTGAAGATGGGTTGATTTCAATTCTAAGTACAAAATACCTGAATTCGACAGGTATAAGTACAGTAGAATTGTCATTGACTTTTATCTTTCTTCGTGGCCAAGTGGGTTAGTCACTGTCTATATAAGCTTGCCGACCAGGGTTCGACTCCCGGCCGAAGCCAAGCTCTTGTCTTTGTGTGATTTCGCCTGGGGCTCTGATCCCGAGGTCGTTAAGAGAATCCAGACATTAATATATCAAAAATATATATGGCTTATTTGAATATGAAAAACACGTAAAAATGTGCAAAATTTATCATTAATTGAATGCCAAGTAACAAACTACCAATTAGCTACGATGGTGAAGATGGGTTGATTTCAATTCTAAGTACAAAATACCTGAATTCGACAGGTATAAGTACAGTAGAATTGTCATTGACTTTTATCTTTCTTCGTGGCCAAGTGGGTTAGTCACTGTCTATATAAGCTTGCCGACCAGGGTTCGATTCCCGGCCGGAGCCAAACTCTTTTCTTTGTGTGATTTCGCCTGGGGCTCTGATCCCGAGGTCGTTAAGAGAATCCAGACATTAATATATCAAAAATATATATGGTTTATTTGAATATGAAAAACACGTAAAAATGTGCAAAATTTATCATTAATTGAATGCCAAGTAACAAACTACCAATTAGCTACGATGGTGAAGATGGGTTGATTTCAATTCTAAGTACAAAATACCTGAATTCGACAGGCATAAGTACAGTAGAATTGCCATTGACTTTTATCTTTCTTCGTGGCCAAGTGGGTTAGTCACTGTCTATATAAGCTTGCCGACCAGGGTTAGATTCCCGGCCGGAGCCAAGCTCTTGTCTTTGTGTGATTTCGCCTGGGGTTCTGATCCCGAGGTCGTTAAGAGAATCCAGACATTAATATATCAAAAATATATATGGCTTATTTGAATATGAAAAACACGTAAAAATGTGCAAAATTTATCATTAATTGAATGCCAAGTAACAAACTACCAATTAGCTACGATGGTGAAGATGGGTTGATTTCAATTCTAAGTACAAAATACCTGAATTCGACAGGTATAAGTACAGTAGAATTGTCATTGACTTTTATCTTTCTTCGTGGCCAAGTGGGTTAGTCACTGTCTATATAAGCTTGCCGACCAGGGTTCGATTCCCGGCCGGAGCCAAGCTCTTGTCTTTGTGTGATTTCGCCTGGGGCTCTGATCCCGAGGTCATTAAGAGAATCCAGACATTAATATATCAAAAATATATATGGCTTATTTGAATATGAAAAACACGTAAAAATGTGCAAAATTTATCATTAATTGAATGCCAAGAAACAAACTACCAATTAGCTACGATGGTGAAAGATGGGTTGATTTCAATTCTAAGTACAAAATACCTGAATTCGACAGGCATAAGTACAGTAGAATTGCCATTGACTTTTATCTTTCTTCGTGGCCAAGTGGGTTAGTCACTGTCTATATAAGCTTGCCGACCAGGGTTAGATTCCCCGGCCGGAGCCAAGCTCTTGTCTTTGTGTGATTTCGCCTGGGGCTCTGATCCCGAGGTCGTTAAGAGAATCCAGACATTAATATATCAAAAATATATATGGCTTATTTGAATATGAAAAACACGTAAAAACGTGCAAATTTTATCATTAATTGAATGCCAAGTAACAAACTACCAATTAGCTACGATGGTGAAGATAGGTTGATTTCAATTTTAAGTACAAAATACCTGAATTCGACAGGCATAAGTACAGTAGATTGTCATTGACTTTTATCTTTCTTCGTGGCCAAGTGGGTTAGTCACTGTCTATATTAGCTTGCCGACCAGGGTTCGATTCCCGGCCGGAGCCAAGCTCTTGTCTTTGTGTGATTTCGCCTGGGGCTCTGATCCCGAGGTCGTTAAGAGAATCCAGACATTAATATATCAAAAATATATATGGCTTATTTGAATATGAAAAACACGTAAAAATGTGCAAAATTTATCATTATTGAATGCCAAGTAACAAACTACAAATTAGCTACGATGGTGAAGATGGGTTGATTTCAATTCTAAGTACAAAATACCTGAATTCGACAGGTATAAGTACAGTAGAATTGTCATTGACTTTTATCTTTCTTCGTGGCCCAAGTGGGTTAGTCACTGTCTATATAAGCTTGCCGAACAGGGTTCGATTCCCGGCCGGAGCCAAGCTCTTGTCTTTGTGTGATTTCGCCTGGGGCTCTGATCCCGAGGGTCGTTAAGAGAATCCAGACATTAATATATCAAATATATATATGGCTTATTTGAATATGAAAAACACGTAAAAATGTGCAAAATTTATCATTAATTGAATGCCAAGTAACAAACTACCAATTAGCTACGATGGTGAAGATGGGTTAATTTCAATTCTAAGTACAAAATACCTGAATTCGACAAGCATAAGTACAGTAGAATTGTCCATTGACTTTTATCTTTCTTCGTGGCCAAGTGGGTTAGTCAATGTCTATATAAGCTTGCCGACCCAGGGTTCGATTCCCGGCCGGAGCCAAGCTCTTGTCTTTGTGTGATTTCGCCTGGGGCCTCTGATCCCGAGGTTGTTAAGAGAATCCAGACATTAATATATCAAAAATATATATGGCTTATTTGAATATGAAAAACCACGTAAAAATGTGCAAAATTTATCATTAATTGAATGCCAAGTAACAAACTACCAATTAGCTACGATGGTGAAGATGGGTTGATTTCAATTCTAAGTACAAAATACCTAAATTCGACAGGTATAAGTACAGTAGAATTGTCATTGACTTTTATCTTTCTTCGTGGCCAAGTGGGTTAGTCACTGTCTATATAAGCTTGCCGACCAGGGTTCGATTCCCGACCGGAGCCAAGCTCTTTTCTTTGTGTGATTTCGCCTGGGGCTCTGATCCCGAGGTCGTTAAGAGAATCCAGACATTAATATATCAAAAATATATATGGCTTATTTGAATATGAAAAACACGTAAAAATGTGCAAAATTTATCATTTATTGAATGCCAAGTAACAAACTACAATCAGCTACGATGGTGAAGATGGGTTGATTTCAATTCTAAGTACAAAATACCTGAATTCGACAGGTATAAGTACAGTAGAATTGTCATTGACTTTTATCTTTCTTCGTGGCCAAGTGGGTTAGTCACTGTCTATATAAGCTTGCCCACCAGGGTTCGATTCCCGGCGGGAGCCAAGCTCTTGTCTTTGTGTGATTTCGCCTGGGGTTATGATCCCGAGGTCGTTAAGAGAATCCAGACATTAATATATCAAAAATATATATGGCTTATTTGAATATGAAAAACACGTAAAAATGTGCAAAAATTTATCATTAATTGAATGCCAAGTAACAAACTACCAATTAGCTACGATGGTGAAGATGGGTTGATTTCAATTTTAAGTACAAAATACCTGAATTCGACAGGCATAAGTACAGTAGAATTGTCATTGGACTTTTATCTTTCTTCGTGGCCAAGTGGGTTAGTCACTGTCTATATAAGCTTGCCGACCAGGGTTCGATTCCCGGCCGGAGCCAAGCTCTTGTCTTTGTGTGATTTTCGCCTGGGGCTCTGATCCCGAGGTCGTTAAGAGAATCCAGACATTAATATATCAAAAATATATATGGCTTATTTGAATATGAAAAACACGTAAAAATGTGCAAAATTTATCATTAATTGAATGCCAAGTAACAAACTACCAATTAGCTACGATGGTGAAGATGGGTTGATTTCAATTCTAAGTACAAAATACCTGAATTCGACAGGTATAAGTACAGTAGAATTGTCATTGACTTTTATCTTTCTTCGTGGCCAAGTGGGTTAGTCACTGTCTATATAAGCTTGCCGACCAGGGTTCGATTCCCGGCCGGAGCCAAGCTCTTGTCTTTGTGTGATTTCGCCTGGGGCTCTGATCCCGAGGTCGTTAAGAGAATCCAGACATTAATATATCAAAAATATATATGGCTTATTTGAATATGAAAAAACACGTAAAAATGTGCAAAATTTATCATTAATTGAATGCCAAGTAACAAACTACCAATTAGCTACGATGGTGAAGATGGGTTGATTTCAAGTCTAAGTACAAAATACCTGAATTCGACAAGCATAAGTACAGTAGAATTGTCATTGACTTTTATCTTTCTTCGTGGCCAAGTGGGTTAGTCAATGTCTATATAAGCTTGCCGACCAGGGTTCGATTCCCGGGCCGGAGCCAAGCTCTTGTCTTTGTGTGATTTCGCCTGGGGCTCTGATCCCCGAGGTCGTTAAGAGAATCCAGACATTAATATATCAAAAATATATATGGCTTATTTGAATATGAAAAACACGTAAAAATGTGCAAAATTTATCATTAATTGAATGCCAAGTAACAAACTACCAATTAGCTACGATGGTGAAGATGGGTTGATTTCAATTCTAAGTACAAAATACCTGAATTCGACAGGTATAAGTACAGTAGAATTGTCATTGACTTTTATCTTTCTTCGTGGCCAAGTGGGTTAGTCACTGTCTATATAAGCTTGCCGACCAGGGTTCGATTCCCGGCCTGAGCCAAGCTCTTTTCTTTGTGTGATTTCGCCTGGGGCTCTGATCCCGAGGTCGTTAAGAGACTCCAGACATTAATATATCAAAAATATATATGGTTTATTTTGAATATGAAAAACACGTAAAAATTTGCAAAATTTATCATTAATTGAATGCCAAGTAACAAACTACCAATTAGCTACGATGGTGAAGATGGGTTGATTTCAATTCTAAGTACAAAATACCTGAATTCGACAGGTATAAGTACAGTAGAATTGTCATTGACTTTTATCTTTCTTCGTGGCCAAGTGGGTTAGTCACTGTCTATATAAGCTTGCCGACCAGGGTTCGATTCCCGGCCGGAGCCAAGCTCTTGTCTTTGTGTGATTTCGCCTGGGGCTCTGATCCCGAGGTCGTTAAGAGAATCCAGACATTAATATATCAAAAATATATATGGATTATTTGAATATGAAAAACCACGTAAAAATGTGCAAAATTTATCATTAATTGAATGCCAAGTAACAAACTACCAATTAGCTACGATGGTGAAGATGGGTTGATTTCAATTCTAAGTACAAAATACCTGAATTCGACAGGTATAAGTACAGTAGAATTGTCATTGACTTTTATCTTTCTTCGTGGCCAAGTGGGTTAGTCACTGTCTATATAAGCTTGCCGACCAGGGTTCGATTCCCGGCCGGAGCCAAGCTCTCGTCTTTGTGTGATTTCGCCTGGGCTCTGATCCCGAGGTTGTTAAGAGAATCCAGACATTAATATATCAAAAATATATATGGCTTATTTGAATATGAAAAACACGTAAAAATGTGCAAA
>NC_090733.1:26978916-26986416 GCF_036898095.1 Palaemon carinicauda | reverse complement strand
ACACGAGAAAAGATAAATTGATCAATAGATACAAGATCATATATATACAAAAAAAAGGGGGGATAATCACCCCAATAAGTTGAAATATAGCTAAACCAACATTTTAGACAAGTTGGCTATAGCACTGAAGGAACAAACATCGCATCGGAGAGACACAAGTGAACCTGAAAAGTAAATGATTAATTGCATTTTTTTTATGTTCTCGAAGGAAAAACCAAAGGTTTACTCATTGCATATAACAAGCTGGAGGAGTGCCCAAGGACGCACTGTGGGCTACGACCTTGCAGCGGGTTTGATAACACTTCCCACAGCCACCCACAAAATGACGTATCTCCTCCAATTGCTTCAGATAATGCCTGAAGAAAACCCTAGTGGACTTCCAACCGGTATATGCCTGTAGTCCATCAAAGGACATATACTGGAAAAAATTCAAGGAGGAAGCCACTTTCCTAGGATTGTGACCTGATGGCATACTAGCCGGGTCCGCTCTTGGTATAAAGTAAGTAATTTTTGCTCTTAACTGTTTCAGAGACAAATCGGATCCCACCATTTCCCCCTTAAACAATTGACCACCTTTAAACTGTACTGTTCTTAGTAAATACACTTTTAGACACAGCACTGGTCACATGGAGGGATCACCTGGTAGGGGAACTATTTTCCATGGACCCCATCATATAGGGGGAAGTTCATTCTTAGCTAGAAAAGCTGGATCAGTGTATAAATTAACCTCACCATTATCCACAAATTCAATGTGGTCCTCGTTTCTAGAAAAAGCCACAATTTCACTAACACGAGCCTGAGTAAGATTACAAATAGAAGCCGTTTGCTTGTGTATGTCCAAAACAAATTGCAAAACTTTGTCCAAAGACCAAGAGATAGGGTTCGGTGGAGCAGACGGCTGTAGCCTTGCACAAGCTTTCGGAATTTTGTTGAAGAGATCCGAGTTAAAGTCGATATCAAAGGCGTATAGTATAGGTCTAGTGTGGCCCGACTTGTACGACGAGATCGTGGAGGAAGCTAGACCTTGAGTGTGCAATTCAAACCTAAACAAAAATCCATAGTAATTGATCCTGGATTCTTGTCATTGATGTATTTGACCCATTCTTCCATGACGTTTCATACTGAGTCATGGTGGTAGATGTCTTATAGTTTTCCGCAAACTCCAATTTATCACTTTGAATTTGGAACGTTTTTCCAGGACTAAGGCGAAAAAATCATGAGATTAAGGTTGTTCGTTCTCCATGATGAAGCGTAGACAATCTCCCTCTTTACCTCATGAGACGGAATCCGGTGGGGCAACAGCACCAACTTGGGGTTCAATTCCGTGACCATAGGAAACCAGTTGCTCTTCGGTCACAGAGGAGCCACAAGAGCCGCCGTCCCTTTGAAAGACCGAAGCTTGACCAGAACCTTTATGAGGAGGTTTTTCGGTGGAAACAGGTAAATCTTCGTCCAACGATTTCAATCCAGGGACATCGCGTTCATTCCCACTGCTGCTTGATCCACGTTTGGTGCTACTTAGCAGGGAAGTTTCTTGTTCAGACTCGTCGCAAACAGACCCACATGAAGTCCAGGGACTGGATCCTGCATAAAACAGAATGATTTTTCGTCGAGAGACCACTCCGTCTCCAGAGGTTTTGTCCAAGAGAGGGAATCCACCATCACATTTCTTACTCCCTGAAGGTGGGACGCTGACAGGTGCCAACCTTTCCTCTGAGCTAACGTAAAGATGGCAAACATTACGTGATTTATTTGGGATACCTCGACCCTTGTCTGTTGATGCAATAGACTATCACCTTACTGTCGGGGACTAGACAGATATGAATGTTCTGCAAGTGTAATTTCTTGAGGGACAAGAAGACTGCCATGGCCTCCAGAATATTGATGTGGAATTGTTGAAATTTCTGAGACCAACTGCCTTGCATTTTTTTCAGCGATATGATCCCCTCAACCATTCAACGAGGCGTCCGTATGAAGTGTCACTACCGGAGGAGGAAAGTGCAATTGTACTGTCTGTGAAAGAGTTTTGGCAGTGAACCACGGTCAACGTTGCCTGCACACTAACACAGGAGTCTGCTTCTGCTGGTTGCGAAGAGCTTTGGAGGCTCTCCGTTTCAAAACTCTGCTTGCATCCTTGAGATGTAATTTGAGGACAGGTTTCATTACTGGGGTAAATTGTAAAGATCCTACAACCCTCTCCTGGTGTCGCCTGGTGATCGTCCCCGACTTGATCAGAGACCTGACTGACTTTGCTATATCCTTTTTCTTGGAGGGAGGAATAGATAGGGAATGAGATTTGAGGTTCCAACGAATCCCTAACCACTGGAAGTCTTGAGCTGGGCCCAGTCTTGATATCTTGAAGTTGATCTGAAATCCGAGAGACTGAAAGAACCATACAACTCGAGTGGCTACTTCCGAGCACTCCAGTGCCAAGGGAGTCAACACTAGCCAATCCACCAGGTACTTGAAGGCCTCTGTCCTGAATTTGCTGAACGACTGCATCAATAAGCTTCGTGAAAATCCTCGGAGCTATGTTTAGCCAGAATGGCATAGCTCTGAATACATAGCATTTTCTCTCCAGGCTGAAACCAAGGTAGGGGAGAAGCGTCGACCTATCGGAAGATGCCAATAAGCATCGGTAAGATCTAAAGAGACGGTGTAAGCCTCCAGGGGTTGTAGGTTTCGTATCTGCGAAATAGTCGGCATCCGGAACCTGTCGAACTGAACGAACAGGTTTAGACGGGACAAGTCGAGAATAGTTGGAGGTATGCTGGAATCATTCTTTGGCACGCAAAATAGATGACCTTGAAATCTCATAGATCTCGTGCAACAGATAAGTCTTTTCTTCAGAAGGTCTTGTATATATTGTTCCAGATGAGTTGTTGTTTTCTGGAAGAATCTCCTGAGCTTTGGTGGCCGTCGCTTCCATTTCTAACCCAAGCCATTGGAAATGACACTCTGTGCCCAAGGACTGAAGGACCAACTGTCCTTGAACAAGGCCAGCGTCCCCCTAACGGGAGACCTTCATTGTTTGTGTTGAGAACGTGCACCCCCTCCTCCTTTGCTGCCTCGATGTTCGCGACCCCTGGACTTGCCTCCTCTGTCAAGAGCGGCCTCTGCCACCTCTTTCTCTCTTGTGAGATCAAAAGGACGACAACCCTTGCTCATACACAGGGTTGAAGGCCCGCGACTGTGTCACCACAGTCTGAGGTACAGCGTAGACAGTCTGAGGGATGGCGGCGAGGGAAGGAGCAAACGACTTCCGATGGTAGGTCTGTTTACGAGACCTCTTGGGTTTTGGTCCTCCACCAGGGGTGAACTTCCTCTTCAAGCAGATCCCCCCCTTTTGGAACAGGATCTTGTTATCTACCACAGCCTTATCCGTAACTTCCTTCACCAACTTCTGTGGAAACAGGTCTTTTCCCCATATGCTAGAGTCGATGAGACGTTTCGGCTCGTGGCGGATAGTAGCTAAGGAAAGTACATGCTCTCTACAGGCTTCATGGGCCTGAAAGAAAGCATAAAGATCCTTCATAAAAGTGGCAAGATGAGTCTTCGCTAATCATGATCTCCATGAAGCACTGCAGAGACATCGAAGCTGATAACCTCTCTCTGGTCTCCAGCTCAGCCTTAAGAAGGTGGTCGGGAATCCTGGGCAGCTTTTCATTAAATTGGCGGCTGGCCACATCCTTATCCAGTTTACCCTCAGCAAAAGTAAACTGGACATCGATCCAGTTGTCGGCATCATGTGGTAAGATAAGCGAGACTGGTTTGCACTCTTCCAATGCTGGGAGAGGCTTACCCTAACGAATGGCTTTCTCCACTGCCACGAAACCTTTCAAGGAAAAAAGGGAGACCATAGTGTCCGGAGCCACGAAGGTGGCCAACCTCTTACCAAAGGTGCCAAGATGTGTATTAATACACCCTTCCGTCTTAATTACTTTCACTGCCAGGTGCTGAGCCCTTGTGTGTTCCAAGAGGATCGTTTCCTTAGGGATGGTGTCATCCTTCAACGGAACCCCTTCAACTAACCTCATGTAGCAAAAGGGGTAGGCATCAATGTTGGGGTAAAAGTCCAAATCCGCTACCAGTCTGGAATCCAACCCTTTGCCAATGTGAAGGATGCCCTCAGAAAGCACAGCGTAGCCAGCATACCTCCAGGGATTTTGCTGCATGCAATAAGGTATTTGGGAAGGCAAAACTTTATCCTTGATCGGTTCCTCTTGCTTTCTCAAAGCCTGGATATCTTCTCGTAAGGCCTTACACATCATCAGCTGATATTGATTATTCCCCTTCATGAAGGCTTTCATGTTAGCTAAAAGTACCGGATCTATTGTCGTACCCGATGTACTTGGGAACTGAGAGGGCTCCATGAGCCCAGCAGGAGATGGTGGGGGAAAAGAAGCCTGAACAGCTTCCGTCACGGAAGAGGTAGTCGTCACCGTAGACAGAGAGGCCATTGTCGTAGTGGAGGCTGAAGTGGTAGACACCACTGAATCCTTAATGGACCCCAAATTAGCATCATCTACCTCCGGCAGGTAAGAGGCATCCACCGGAGGGAGGGGTTCTTCATCCGACTCCAATGTGGAAAGGAGAACCGATTCCCTACCCGGAGAGAGAGAGGAGACCTTACACACCCTCTCGGAGTGTAGGCTCATGGCACCTAACTCTTCTTCGACCTGTAGCTGAACCATTGGTAGTGGTTTAGGTTGAAAGTAACCCAAAACCGAAACAGGTGCCGCCTTGGGGAAGAGGATATCCCTCCACTTAGTAGAGGGGAGGTAAGGGGCTTTCGGATCCATGTTCTTCTTGAACCCTCTTACCCAGGTGCGAAGGGATCGCTGGAAGAACACCCTGTTGTTATCTGAGGTTTCCTTCAAGAGCCATCTAGAATGATGCATGTCCTTGCAAACACTGCAATCCTGAGGGTCCCAATATGAAACTGGACCCTTCATCCTACAACACTTCGCATGTGTGCAGCAAGTATCGTGACCGCAAGGATACCTCACGGTCCTGGCACAGATTTGCACTGTACAGTGCATCTTCATCATAGACACAGTCTGTAAGAAGAAAAAGGTTTCAATGAGTACTTGGTTCTTTAACATTCACCAAAAGCTGAAAGGAGTGGGTTAGTAACATTCTAAGCTGACAATAAAAGGGATAGTAATCCCCAAATTGTGTGTAAATGCAAATGGTGAGAAAGCAGGGGGTAAAGTACAAAATGTCCATTCTAATATTAAGGACGTTAGATTGGAATAAATAGCCTCCTTAGAAACAGTTGCTATAGGCCCAAAGAGGGAAAAGGTGTGGGGGAGGATGTGCTCATGGACGGAACCGTCACTCCTATATCTCCGCAGAGAAATAGCCAATTAGAAGGCAACAGTACGTTTAAACTTAATAGTTTAAGCAATTGACGCATCGATTACCAAGCAAGAGTCTATAGCAACAAAAGGAATATAAATACAGGTGGATAACCTCATTTAGGAAAAACCCAGGATAAGGAACTAGCCTTTAGAGTTATCAACCATCTATCCAATCCACACCCGCAAAGGGGAATTGGCAAATTGGTAGAAAACCAATAACCATATGTAGTGGTTATTTCCATGCCGGGACCTAGAAGACCTTTCGTAAAAGGGATACCCAAGTCCTGCATGAATAAAGAAGCCTCAAAAGTGGAAGGAGTGACGCGTTATGTTGATCTGTAGGTGAATTCACCTACACTCAGTAGAGAACCCACCTTACAGTAGATAAAGCGGTCTCAAATAAAAAGAACAGAAAGGTATGTGCCCTAGATATACCAGCGTTGCCGGAAGAACTGGCAGAGCTAGGGGGTAACGGGATTGCTGCCAGCATCCTAAGTGCCCTAAGGCGCTGGCATAGTTATCACTCCCATAGACTAATACTAGCCCCGCCGCCAGTAACGGCAATGCCGGCAGGGACAATGGTGACTATGGCGGCGGAGATAAACGGCAAGGGCTTCCGCAGAAACACTGTGCCGTAGGAGAAGGCAGAGTCGCCAGTATCGGTACTGCCGTAAGTAGCGACGCTTCGCCAGTACAGGTACTATAGGATAGTGTGTCGTTAGGTGGCGGCAAAGCCGTTAGGTACCAGCACTGCCATCAGTCTGATAGCCTACCTTTCAAGGAGAAGCATGCTGACGGCCATGTAGGGCCAGATCCCAGAGGGAACCAGCCCCCACAATCAACAAATGCAAATACACAGTAGCATAATGATAAAATTCATGCAATGTCAGTACTGGAAAGGCTAGATATAAAGAGAGGTGAGGGCATGGTGTGGTTATACCCATGCACCATATGAGCATTCCTTAACAATCCCCAGAACAGAGGCGACGGTAAAGAAGTCAGGCTGAGAAAGAAAACGGGATTCAATCCGAGGATTATACCAACAAGGAAGAGCCTCTAGACAGAGACACTCCCGGCTGCCACACCCAGAATCTCAGGAAAAGTAGAAAAAACTCTAAAACAAATACCACGCTGTCAGAGCCGGCGAAGCCAGAAAAAAAAAAAACTATAAGATGCCACAGGTCGATCGAGAAATCTCAGACGCTAGGAGGTAACAGCAGTACTGGAAAGTTGGAGCACTGACATGTTGAGATCACTCTTCGCAAAGGGGAGCTCCAATGGACTGCACAGTCCTAGCATGGAAGATCCCGATCAAATGCGGCATGGCGGACCAAGGGATTCGCCGATGAGGGTTAGGCTGAGCCTGGATGCAGCAAGTCGATCGAGAAATCCCAGAGGCTAGGAGGAAAGGTAGTACAGGAAGTCAGCGCACCAACATGATGAGATCACCCTTTGCAAAGGGGAACTCCAAAGTACTGCTCAGTCTAGACTGGGTAAAGTCTGTTGGGGGTGCAGATATCTATGGTTATCTACGGATACGTCCCTGATTTTACACGATATCTTCGGATAGTTGTTCCGGGGGTTAGAACCGTGTGATACCTGACGGTGATTCTCTTGTAATATCACTCGCAGAAATATTATACAGCAGGAAGCTGCCAAAGGGACCTTCCATCAGGACGTCTTGGCTCGAGCCCAAAAATGCTAAGGAACGAGGGGAATCGGAGGCGTTGGAGTTTAAAGAAGGAACAAGCAGTTTGATGTATAATGATTCAAGGGTAGTTAGAAAGAAATTCACTATGTTTTGTCCCACCAATAATTGGAAAATATTTTTTGTTTACTTGGATCTTGCCGTAGGTTGTTGCAGGTGAGATACTGTATCCATATGGGATACAGCTTTAGAACTGGTCAGAGATTTGGTAATCCTGAATTTTCTTATATAAGGAATCCTGCTGCAATTTGCAAAACCCAAGTAAACAAAAAAAAATTTTTCAATTATTGGAGGGACAAAAATCTTGAATTTCTAACTACCCTTGAGTCATTATACATCAAACAACTTGTTCCTTCTTAAAACTTTAATGCCTCTGCTTCTCCTCTTTCCTCAGCATAACTGAAGCCGTAGATGGGTAACAATTTTTAC
>NC_090733.1:26968916-26971416 GCF_036898095.1 Palaemon carinicauda | reverse complement strand
ATACAGAAATAAAAATTTCTGTATATATATTGAGGAAGAAGAAAACAACAAGTCACCATATCTTGACATTAACATCTCAAGAGGGCAGACACGTCTAGAAACTAGCGTATTTAGAAAAAAGACGTTCACTGGATTAGGCACCAATTTTTTTAGCTTTTGCTTTTATAATTTCAAGTTAAATGCTGTAACAACCCTGATCTACAGGTCATTTAATCTTTCGTCTGACTGGACATCCTTTCATAATGAAATGATTTTTTTGAAGCATCATTTCAAGGATAACTGTTTTCCAACTAAAATATTTTATAGATTAGTTAACAAATTTCTGACCAAACATTACCAACCTAAACTTCAAGTTCCTACAGTACCAAAATGATTTTCTATGCCTCTTTGCCTTTTATTAGTAACGGAAAATATGGGAAACAAATTAAAAAAGTAATTTTAAACAATTTTCCGAGTCTGGATTTTAAACTTATTTTTAAGAATCCCCTGACAGTGGGATCTATGTTTAGAATTAAGGATTCTCTCCCCGATCTAATGCGTTCTTCAGTGGTCTATATGTTTACTTGTCCGAGATGTAATCTCGGAAATTATGTGGGTTCCACAAAAAGATTGCTGATAGTTCGTATAGATGCTCATCGGGGAGTGAGTCATAGAACTGGATGTGCGCTCAAAACCAAACAATTCTCAACCATCAGAGAACATACAAGTAAATGCAAGACCAACATTGCTTATAAAAACTTTGAAATCATTGCCCAAGCGCCAAACAACTCCTCTCTACTAGTATTAGAGTCGTTAATGATTAAAGAAAAGGTTCCTAAACTAAACAGCCAATTATCCTCTGTCCCCCTCCACATCGCTTAAGCCGGCAATTTTTGAATTCTCTTCCTCAATGATGTCCTTCAGACAGTCACTCAGTTCTCTAGTCTGTTCCAGACAGGTTGGTCTCCTTAGACAGTTTTAATTTTTGTATAATTCATTTTGAGATACTTTTCACTTAGTTAAGTTTATTTCATATCCAGATTTTTCTTGTAACTGTGTTTATGATTTCAATTTTAATTTTGACAGTCATTTTTTTGTATTTTATATAATTTTACTGAGTTTTGCTTATAATGTTTTATATGTCCATCTTAGCCTTGATAATGAGACAAGTCCCGAAACGTCGGCACCAATAAACTGAAAGATGTTGTCTAGACTCTTCGTCCTCCTTTTTATTTTATCTCAGCTCGCCAGGAGCAACGACCTACCTCAATATATATATATATATATATATATATATATATATATATATATATATATATATATATATATATATACATTTATGATAAATTTAGCATTTTTAAACGTGTTTTTAATTTTTCAAATTACCATATGTACTAGTACATTAAAGTCTGGATTCTCTTAACGACCTCGGGATCAGAGCCTCAGGCGAAATCACTCAAAAGACTATAGTATCTGACCAGCCGGGTTTCGAACCCTGGTCCAGGATACCTGTATGACATTGACTCACCCACGAGGAAAGATCTTTATTCGTGGATGGGTGGTACAGTCAACGGCATACAAGTATCCTGGACCAGGGTTCGAAACCCAGCCGATCAGATACTATAGACTTTGAGTGATTTCGGCTGGGGTTATGATCTTGAGATCGTTAATAGAATCCAGACTTTAATGAATTAATGTATAAGGCTTATTTTGGAATATATATATATATATATATATATATATATATATATGTATATATATATATATATATATATATATATATATACATATATATATATATATATATATATATATATATATATATATACATATATATATGCATATATTTACAAATATACAATTATACAATATATTTTGACACATGTTTTTAGAATGATTTATTGTTAATTTATTCTCATTTATTTATTTCCTTTCCTCACAGGGCTATTTTCCCCTATTGGAGTCCTTGGGCTTATAGCATCTTGCTTTTCCAACTAGGGTTGTAGCTTGGCTAATAATAATATACATATATATATATATATATATATATATATATATATATATATATATATATATATATATATATATATATATATATATGTATACTATCTGCATATATCTATGAAATCGTAACTTTTTTATATATGCATGTAGAATTTCTGAAACAAATAATCCTCAAATCATAAGCAGCATCTCTTATCAACAGGAATATGGAAAATGAACAATGAGAATTCTAAATTTAGAAACGAGAGCCAAAATCATTATTGTTCTCGCTGAAAAGATTAATTTACTTATATATGTAACAGTGTAAATCAATTAAAAGTCAAGTAACTATATAATATTGAGAAGCAAAACATGTATATTTCCAAGAAAGTAAAGATGAAAATGAAACAAGATCAAGGAAAAATATCAAAAACCACCCCCCCAAAAAAACCCAAAACCTAAAAAGGTTGCAAATGAGGGTGAAATCCAAGAGATGAAATAAAATTACCAGAAATATGGGAATAGTAAGAAAAATAAA
>NC_090733.1:26961416-26963916 GCF_036898095.1 Palaemon carinicauda | reverse complement strand
GGGATGCGGACAGTCATCAGGTGCTCACTGATGGCCTTGGGAGCGAGGTTGTGCTGCTGCACTAGCTGGGAACGGATGGCGAAGCCGACACCATGGATGCGAGGCTCCTCTAGGGCCTTGCCTTTCCAGAAGATGGTGTAGCCTGTTCCAGCTTCCCTGATGTTGCCCTCTTCAGGCAGTCTGGTCTCGCTAAGAGCCGCCACATCAACATTGAAGCGGGCTAGCTCCTTGCATACGAGGGCTGTACGTCGTTCCGGTCAGTTGGTGTTCGTCACGTCTTGGAGGGTGCGGATGTTCCACGCACCTAAGGTTAATATTTTTTTCTTGTTGTTTATACCGCATTAGTGGGATGTCCGCCAGCTGCGGTAGCTGACCAGACGGGTTTGCCGTGTCCGATGTTTACCCCACCTTTTCTAGGGGCCTCCCCATGTGGGGTGGGCTGCGGTGTCCTCAATAGGCCAGCCCAGTCACGGGTCCAGCTACAGAACTCTGGTGTCACGGCACCGTCACCAGAGAGCGACTGAATCTTAGACTCGCCGCCTGAGTGCAGTCGTGGGCTATATATATGTATATATATAAATGTATATATATGTATATATATATATATATATATATATATATATATATATCATATATATATATATATATATATATATATATATATATATATATGCTTATATATATATATATATATATATATATATATATATATATATATATATATATATGTATCTATACATACATATAATATATATATATATATATATATATATATATATATATATAAATATATGTATGTATACATATATCTATATAATATGAATATATACATACATATGTTTACATATATATATATATATATATATATATATATACAGAGAGAGAGAGAGAGAGAGAGAGAGAGAGAGAGAGAGAGAGAGAGAGAGAGAGAGAGAGAGAGAATACACACTCATATATATATATTTGAATATATATATATATATATATATATATATATATGTATACATATATATACATATATATATATATATATATATATATATATATAGAGAGAGAGAGAGAGAGAGAGAGAGAGAGAGAGAGAGAGAGAGAGAGAGAGAGAATACACACTCATATATATATATATATATATATATACATGATAAATTTTGCACATTTTTACGTGTTTTTCATATTCAAATAAGCCATATATATTTTTGATATATTAATGTCTGGATTCTCTTAACAACCTCGGGATCACAGACCCAGGCGAAATCTCACAAAGACAAGAGCTTGGCTCCGGCCGGGAATCGAACCCTGGTCGGCAAGCTTGCCGACCAGGGTTCGATTCCCGGCCGGAGCCAAGCTCTTGTCTTTGTGAGATTTCGCCTGGGTCTGTGATCCCGAGGTTGTTAAGAGAATCCAGACATTAATATATCAAAAATATATATGGCTTATTTGAATATATATACATATATATATATATATATATATATATATATATATATATATATATATATATATATATATATATGATAAAGTTTTGCACATTTAAACGTGTTTTTCATATTTCAAATAGGACATATATATTAATACATTAAAGTCTGGATTCTCTTAACGACCTCGGGATCAGAGCCCCAGGCGAAATCACTCAAAGACTATAGTATAAGACCAGCCGGGATTTGAGCCCTGGTCCAGGATACCTATAGTCTTTGAGTGATTTCGCCTGGGGGTCTGATCCCGAGGTCGTTAAGAGAATCCAGACTTTAATGTATTAATATATATGGCTTATTTGAAATATATATATATATATATATATATATATATATACAGAGAGAGAGAGAGAGAGAGAGAGAGAGAGAGAGAGAGAATACGCACACACACATATATGTATACATATAAGATATATATATATATATATATATATATATATATATATATATATATATATATATATATATATATTTATATATATATATATATATATATATATATATATATTTATATATTTGGGCTCAAACCATGTTGCCCTGATGGAAGGTTCCCAATAGTAGATTCCAAAGGGAAATATATACTACAGTGATATTCCCAAAGAATTTACCTTTTGGGCTCCAGAATTCTATCTCCTGGCGCGAATATCCTTAAAATATCTCAAGGATATCGCATAATATCAGGGACGTATATCTTGATACGGCACATAGCGATCTTCACCACGAATAGGGTTTTCGTTTTGAGAGGGAAGAGTGGCAATTTTGGAAGGGGAGGCGTTATCAAGGTTACCCTACTTCCCTTACTACTATTGAGTATCAAGATGACGCCATATCCAAGATGGCGAACATTCCTAATTCTGTAGCGAATTCGCACGGTGGTGTTTCCTGTTGATCTAACTTTTTCGTTTGATTCTGCAAGGATTATTATGCAGTCTCCAGCTTCTTTTGCCTCTGGAAAGTTGAGTATTGATTCTTTACAATGTGTATATTTTAGCTCTTGTTTCACAATGATATTAGAGTAATTTATTGTG
>NC_090733.1:26948916-26956416 GCF_036898095.1 Palaemon carinicauda | reverse complement strand
CTCGAGTTTTCATTCAGGCATGACTAGCCTAGGGTTTTCTGTCCATTCCCTTAGACGCAGATAGCAGGTTTTGGGATTCGGTCAGAACCTCAGAGTATATAGTCTTGTGCCGGCAGGGTGAATATTCATTCCCCTGTCGGCTAGGCTGCCGGCATAGGAGGCTAGTCCTCCCTAGGCCGCACTTGAAGTGGTTGTATGATGCCGCCACCTTCTCCCTGCGGTCTAGAAGATTAGTCCTGTACTCGCAGACCCTAGGCTGAAGAATAGACATTCTCCTGCCGCCTAGGATGGCGCTGATACTGAAACAGAGTTTCTTAAGGGTGTGGTAGGACCGGCAACCTTGCCGGCTTCTTCCACAGCTCATACAGGACCCTTTTCCCTCCCCCTCTGTCCTTTAGTGATGGCCTAACCATCGTAACTCTTTGCGCCATCGTCCTGCAATCACACCGATTGCCTGTGGGTTGCGAGGCCGGCCGGACTCCTACTTATCAGCTGTTGTCTGACTGCCTGCGGCCATGCTGGCTGCCGGCGGCCATGACGGTTGCCGGCAGCCATGATAGCTGCAGGCGGCCATGCCGGCTGCTGACGGCTAGGAAAACTGCCGGCAGCCGTGACGGCTGCTGGCGGATATGTCGCTTGCCGGCAGCCACGACGACTGCCGGGGGCCATGATGGCTGCCGGCGGCCGTGTTTACTAAAACTTCCGGCGGCTATACAGTCTGCTGGCAGCCATGTCATTTGCCAGCGGCCATGACGGCTGCCAGTGGCTGGCGGCAGCCATGATGGCTGTTGGTGGGAAGTCTCTTCTGTCACCAAGGTTCCTCAGTCTTTCCTTGGACTGCCGCCCACAAGCGCTGTTGCCGGGGTACTAGCCTGGCCGGCGGTATGCCAGTCGGACCGGCACAGACAGGTGCTGACTCAGCCGGCGGTAGGCCGACTGTACCAGTACTGCAGGGTGCTAGCCTGCCGGACCTTGCCGGCGATGGTACTGGTGGTTGGATGGAAGCCTGAATGATACATTTTCCCCTTCCATTTGAACCTCCTTTCTGGGGAAAGGCAGTAAATTAGAAATTTACATCCCTATTTAGTGTATACATACACAGTAGTAAGGCAGTCCTTCACTCCATGCTTTTTCTCTCTCTTTTAGCTAGCATGCTGGCCGGGCTGTGCCGGCACGGACTAGGTATGCTGACTACTGTATAAACATATACTGTAGTCAGTATATTTGCAGTATAGTATATACTGCAGATAGAAAACTATTGTATATATTATACTAGTAGTTATCTTCCCATATATCTTGGGTATCCTTTCCCAGGTGTTTGCTGAGACCAATCCTATATTGAAAGAATAGAATTTCTTCAATATTCTGATTAGAAATCGGTTTACGTTTTACCTTACAATATTAAACAAATTAAAGGGCCGGTGGAAGTACAGTACACTTTCTATCCTTAAAAGTTAGAACACTTATCTTTGAGCTTCCCCGATCATGAAACTCTGTGGTTTTAATATTGGAAAGGAAGGCCACAGCAAATGAGCTGGGTAGGATACACAAATATATGTCTTTTATATTTCCTAGTCCAGTCGGCGTCATACCGGCTGTACCGTGCCGCCAGATGCTAGCCATACTGGCAGCACACTGGCTGAACTACAATATATAATTATACAGTAGTCGGTATTTTGCAATATAGTATATACTGCAAACAGAAAACTATAGTATGATTATACAGTACTTAATTTCTAACATATCTTGGGTACCCTTGTGCTGGCTTCTGCTGAGACAGATCCTATATTGAAAGAATAGAATTCCTTCAATACTCTGATTAGAAATCAGTTATCCTTACCCGACAGTGTTAAATATTAAAAGGAGCATTAGCAATGTACACTTTTCTACCCGTAGGGGTTATAACCCTTTCGTTCGAGTTGCCTTGATAAAGGAAACTCTTTATAGTTAATACTGAGGGGAGGTTACAGCAATTGCTTGCAAGGGATACACATGTATGTGTCTCCCACTATCCCTTTCTAGCTTACTATCTTAAGCTATTTTAGTTAAAAGATGACTTTTACATATTGCTTCTCAGTGAGATAATCAATTGTATACTCATTCGGCTTTCTTTTCTTTACAGGAGGAACCCCAGATGGCATGTGTTGCAGTCTTCTGCAATATTAAGAGTAAGTACTTTTATGGTCATAATACATGCAGGTTTCATGACCCCTGCTATATTATTTCCGAATCCCTGCAATATTGGGACCCCCAAGTTTGCAATATCTATTGGACCTTAGTGTCCGAGGGTTTTGATAATCCTAATTCAATGGAGTCTAGGGTTGCAGCTCGTAAGAAACTACGCAATTGGGTAAGAGGGTTCGAGAAGATCTCTCCGGGACCATACCTACCTAATGATAGGATGCGTAGCTTACTATTCCCGGAAGCAAGTAGGGAAATAGTGGTGCCCCAGGCACGATTCGCACCTCCCTGCGTCCAGATAGCCTTTGGGACGGAGGGCAGGAAGCCCCCCCGGGAAGAAGTGGACAATGTCGTGTCGGAATTGCCTCCGTCTGTGCCGGCTCTGGAGCCATTAACCTCGACATCTTCACTTTCTACCCCTCCATTAAACAAAATGGACCAATTACTGGCCCATTTTATGGGTCTAATGGAAAACTTTCGCAAACAAGGCGAAACGGAAGAAGTGAAACGCAAGTTAGAGCTCTGTGAAGCTCCACTTACGCTCCCCAAGGGTTGTACAAGCAACCCAGAGACCAAGACCTTCCAACATGCTCCAAAAACCAATCCCTGGAGGTATATGGAGCTTATGCTGATTTTAGACGGCAAACTCTACATCTCGAAGATGGGTGCTGTTCCTTTAGACGAAATCCAGTTTTGGCCAAGCTTTAATGCTTTTCCTAATTGCTTCATTCGATTGAAGCATGAACCAACGTCAGGAAAAGAAATGGAACTGAAGGAGGTCATGATTCTCGACCATGATAAGGCACAGGCTATCTTGTCAAGTAGCCTGAGAAAGGCGGGTTACTCGGTGTTGAAAGTGTTCATACTAAGTAACAGACACCCTATTTTTCTTGCTCCTGCTTCAATAACATTCCCCTTTACATGGAAAGCATTTAAATCTGTTTTCAAGGCAGTGGAGGCAGGCAAACCATGTCCTGCATTAGAGGAGTGGAAGCCGCTGTCACTAGCCTTACCCATGCAGGAGAACGATTGGAAGAAAGTCCAATTAACCTTTTCACTAGGGAAACTAGACGCGGATGTCGTTGGACGACAGTTTAGCGAGAATCTCCCTAAACTTTCTGAGATTCTTTTGTGCAAGGAACAAGAGACAAAGGAGAGACTTGCAGCCTCCCTATCTCTACAGAACTGCATAGAGTTGTGTTCAGCCCATCAAAGTACCCCAGACATGCCCATGGTCTTGGCCAAAATGCATATGGCCACCTTAGTAAAAGACCTATATGCCTTTATGAAGGCTAGGAGAGCCTGTAGGGAGTTCGTGTTCGTTGCCACAAAAGTGAAACATGAAACCACGAAGCTGATATCTTCCAACATTTGGGGTAGAGACCTCTTTCCAAACAAGGTAATCAAAGAGGTGATTGAGAAAGCCACCATGGAGAATATGGGACTTCTCCAGAAGTGGGGCATCTCTTCAAAGAGAAAGTCTTCCACGGATGTGTGTCCCCAACCTAAAAGGAAGACGGAAAAGTCTAGAATTTTTCCTCGGGCTGTTCAACAACATCCCGCAGTTTCGATGACCGCGGTGCCGCAGGCAGGCGGTCGAAGAGGTAAACCTTCTGATCAGTTGAAGCAAAGAGACGCTTCTGGTAGGAGGGAAGTTCCTTCAGGATCGCTGGACCTTCGATCATTGGGTCCAAGGCCTAATAAAGATGGGACTAGGATGGAAAATAGACATGCCTCCACCATCATTTCCTCAACTCTTCCTACACTTCAACCCCGTTCTAGAAGAGTATACCTTAGAGCTCTAGAGCATACAGGTGGTAAGGAAAGTATAGTCAATCGAATTCCAGGGAAGGCTGTTTGGTGTTCACAAGAAGGACTCAAGCAAACTCAGAGTCATTCTGGACTTGTTGCCACTCAACAAGTTCAAATAAAACAGCAAGTTCAGAACGTTAATCCTTCTGAACACAAGGACCCTATTTCAAAAAGGGGTGTTCACAGTCTTGTTAGACCTGAAAGATACTTGTTGGACTAAACACAGTCCTAAGTATCTTCACGGAATTGACGGACACAGTCATGCAATAACCAAGCCTAGAAATGATTCAGGTAACAAAGTACCTGGACGAAAGGCCGGTGCGGGCAGCACCCAAAGTGGCTGGTCTATGAGCATCCAAGGAAGTGTTCCGGTTCTTGGAACATTAGGGATGCAAAATCAGCTTCAAGAAGTCTCGATTCTCTCCAGCTCAAAGGCTTCAATGGTTAAAAAACCATCGAAACCTGAGGTCACTCCGGCTCTCCGTTCCCTTAGGGATGTAAAAGGAGATTGCAGGGTCAGTCAAGAGACTATGGTAATCAGTCAGGATTCCAAGATGCTAACAGGAAAGAGTTCTTAACTCTCTCCAGTTCGCAATAGTGACAGACCCAGTGCTAAAAGCACAGCTGAAAGATGCGTTAAGAGTCTGGAGAAGATACGCATCAAACACTCGAAGAGATCTAAAATGACCGATATCGGTCTTTCCTTGATCGCTTCCCAAACAATGGTCAAAGGCCAAAAGCCTACTGAAGACTGTGTCCTTACAACTACCTCGACTATTGAAGATCATCTGCATGGATGCCTAGTCGGAAGAATGGGGTGTTCACTCCCATCAGAGGAAAATACAAGGGACGTGGTCATTTCTATCCAAGGCCATGGTTGTCCTGTCGTGGTTGGGGAAACTCTCTCCATACAGATCAGACGTCTTCAAGCTGATCTAGCACATTGAAGCGATAATGAGACGTCGGAACCGACAAGGCTTGAGAGAGTCTCATATAGTTTAGGTGATATTAACCCTCCCTTGCGTAAAAGAATGGCACCTATCAGCAATTCATGTACAATCAATCCGCAATGTGACAGTGGATGCTCTACTCAGGCTCAAGCCGATAGAGTTAGAATGGTCCACAGACGCAGACCTATTCTCTCCCAGATGGGAACAAGTCCCCGAGCTGCAGATTGACCTCTTCGTGATGAGCGTCATCAAGAAACTACCTCGATATGTAGCCACATACGAGGATCCTCTAGAGGAGATAACAGACACCATGTCTCTAGCATGGAACGGATGGACTCAGGAATTCCTGTTCATCCCATCAAATCTTCTGCTGAAAGTCCTCAATATGAAGAGATCCTTCCAGGGAGGGGTAGCTCTGGTGGCTCCCAAATAGCCCAAGAGCAACTGGTTCCCTCTAGTGAAGGAACTAAGGCTGAGGCTGGCCCTAGTACTGAACCCAGCACTATCTCAGAGGGTTCAGAAGTTAATTGCCTTCGATTTATTACTGAGAGCCCAAACCCTTCATTCCATGATTTACTTGCCCTAGCGGTTGGGAAAAGATTTGGGATCTCAGAAGTTAATATAGGATTCTTAGAAAAATACAAGTCTAAGTCAACTAGAAGACAATATGAGTCATCTTGGAAAAAGTGGGTTGCTTTTGTAAAAGCAAAAGGACCGAAAGAAATTTCAATTAACTTCTGTCTGTCCTTCTTTGTCCACCTTCATAATCAAGGTTTGGCAGCTAACACGATAACTACATGCAAGTCAGACTTGACTAGACCTCTTCTATATGCCTTTCAAGTGGATCTGGTGAATGAAATCTTAGATTCCAAAGGCATGCGCAAGGCTTAGGCCTGCAGAACCTCCAAAGCCCTTCTCATGGTCTTTGGACAATGTCCTACATTATGCCTCATCTGTGAACAATAAAGATTGTTCCCTCAAGGATCTAAACCAGAAGGTTATTTTTCTGTTTGCTATAGCCTCTGGGGCTAGAGTTAGTGAAATAGTAGCCCTATCTAGAAATGAGGGCCACATTCAGTTCACAGAAGCGGGATAACTGAATCTCTTTCCTGATCCAACCTTTCTCACTAAGAATGAGCTACCCACTAAGAGGTGGGGTCCCTGGAGAATCTGCCCTCTGAAGGAATATGTCTCTCTACGTCCTGTAGAGTGCCTAAAGGTCTATCTTCGTAGAACTTCAGACTTCAAGGGAAGACAGCTTTTCAAAGGCGAAACCTCTGGATCAAACTTATCCATAAAAAAACTGAGGGTGAAACTCGCCTACTTTATTCGCAGAGCAGATCCTGACAGTACACCTGCAGGTCATGATCCGAGGAAAATTGCTTCATCACTGAACTTTTTTCAGTATTTGGACTTTGAGCGTCTTCGCTCACATACTGGATGGAACTCATCCAGAGTGTTCTACAAACACTATGCTAAGCAGGTCCATGAACTGAAACATTATGCGGTGGCGGTAGGTAGTGTATTAAAACCTGTCGTCTAATTACTGCGATGAACAGTTAATTGATTTGGACTATCAATTAAAGGGAAAAGGTGTCAACACTTCTAGTGTGATACCCATTAAGTGAGTGTTACCATGGTGACACTAAGTCTGTTCAAAATTTCAGGTGTGGAATTATACAGATAACACTTTTGCCGTGTGTACATAGTACTCAATGTTGATAGGATACAACATTTACAGAAATTATAAAGGAAAGATTTTTTAAAAAAAAAATTTCAGTCTTAGAGTGGCACTCATCATTTATTCCCTTTCAAAGGGGGAAGAAATTTCTGTATTCGTTGCACATATAATTCCTTTATCATGTTACATCCGTTTTACTTGTTATTTCATTTAGTCATTTATTAGAAATAAATGTCTATTTGAATGTAATTGCGTCCTAATTCGCCCGGCAATTTGCATATTCAAGATGCCAGAGTTCTTTAACTTACTCATATAAGTAAACCTCATATCATTGTATGCTTACAAACAATGGATATAATGGATACTGATACTGTTCCGATAATATATATAAACCGTGAGACCGTTTGTATACCCAGTGAATACTTATGTTAGTTCATTCAATATATGCTAACCTTGAGGCTCCTTTTCTACCGTCTAGTATGACTCTTCCATGTAGGGGGCAGGAAGCACTAACATTGTCTATGATTAATGATAATGACAGATAAAGGTAATGTCATTTGTCTCAAATGGTCCACATGACCGTAGAAAAATTGTCCCAAGGTTAAGGCACTGATGAAAATCCACAGATACAGTAATGCTCTGGTATACTTCCATCAGGATGACATGGCTTGAGCCCAAAAAGCGGATTTTGAGTGAAGCGAAAAATCTATCTTTGGGTGAGATAGCCATGTCGTCCTGATGGACCCACCCTCCTTTTCTATAGAAAAGGTCTTCGCAGAATCCCTCCCGAAACTACTATATCTGTAGCACCATGCTCAACGCTACAAGGAATGTCTGCCATCTTGGATATGGCGCCATCTTGATACTCAATAGTAG
>NC_090733.1:26941416-26943916 GCF_036898095.1 Palaemon carinicauda | reverse complement strand
CTATCCTAAAGGCATCGGTTTTCAGAAAGCACCAAACAACCTAATTGTATCTTCTTCCTTGGTAATAAAAGCGACGTTTTGTGTATTCCGGGAATCATTCCTCTGCATATGCAGGGAATACCAAACACTTTCAATTCCATAAAGGTAGCGAAATATCTTTAATTCATTTCAATATATCTTTGGTGGTTAAAAAAACTTGGAGGCACTATTTCCTGCTATGCCAGTCAAAATTTTCTTGTCCGAGATATAGGAGGCATGGGATACGAGATTCTCAGAAATAGAATTGGATATTCGTTATAAATAGCTTTAATGATAAAGAAACAGGTATATCTCCTTCTTTTCTTGGAAAGCTATATGCATTTCATGTGAGTTGAATTGAAATATCAGTCTGTCTCAAGTGCTCGTCGTTCTAAGAGGATATAGGATAGAGGCCTGTGAAGTTATTTTTTTTCTTAATCTATCCTTGACTCTAGGTCATCGGTATCGTTTTGGCCTACCTTTCAGTACCAGCATAACCAGTTTTATACCACACTTCGAAATGACAAAATTCCAAGAAAAGTGAACGGTGTGGTGCAAAATGAAGACTAAAACAGTAGGCGGCACTCCTGGGCTCATCGTGTGATAATATGCCTGAGGATATGGGAATGTACAGTATAGGCAAAAAAGGGTCAGACTAACTCGGGCTTTCCCAGCATTCTTCGCTATTATTGTAGACGAATATGGCTCGGGTAATACCTTCAAGACAGAGAGTAAGCCCTTTTTTTCTAAAAAAAAACAGTTTGAAGTGATTAAGCCTTATAATATAAAGCTTTGAAAACTACTGTCATAAAAAATCTAGGAATAAAAAAAAAATAAATAGATAAATAAAAGGAAAAGAGCTTAAAGAAACCACTGAGAAGAAAAATGATTGAGGTAAAGTGAATAATGTAAAAATTCCAAAATAAATCAAACATTATGAAAATAAAATTTGATACACCGTTATAGCAAAGACAGCCATAATAAAAGCCTCTTCTTAGCCTACTAATACATCCAAGTCAATATATTGAACATTATATGTCTGTAAAATTGTAGTTTTGCTATAAACGCTCTTCTTATGACCATCTTTGTAAAAAATCCTTTAAAGACTAAAGCTTCAAACTATGCTATCAGTGCTCATCCTATGACCATACATACAATGAATATACAGAAAATACAAAGAAAAATGTTGAAATGCGTTCAGCAGCATAGAATCTGTGCAGTGAAATGCCCATAAAGAAAGGATATAATTAAAAAGAAAATGAATGAGTAAAGCGAACAAAGGTGCAAAATCCACTACAAGTTATGGTACAAGTTACGCCTGAATAACATCTATCAATACGGATAATTGTCATACTAATGCAAATAGCCTTTTAAACAACAGGCAAGGAGACAATAATTACGATATCAGGAAATATTACAATAAAACTAGGACTACCTCAAGGTATATTCAACCCATTTAATAATTAACTGAATATTAACATATAAAAATTACCAACGAGGCATTTTTCTGAAGAAACAATAAATAAGGTAGAAAGTAGTGTGGTGACGAACAAAAGATTAAAAAATCGTAAAAATAGATCGGGTGATTTTCAAGCATTTCAGAATATACAGCAGGATAGGAAGGATTCTACCACAAAATAAAGAGAGTATACCAGACAGTTCAGAAGACGGGCCATCAGATAAAAACTTCACACCTGAAAAAGAACCTAATTCAGACTTAAACCAAGGTGGTCTCGAATACAGGCCTGGTCAGTGGGGGGAGAGCAAAAGTAGGTCGAGATATATGGAGACGGATGACGAATGAGTTTGATTGTGACAGGAGGGATTATTATTTCTTTTTTTTTCTTTTTATACACCCCAGTAAGAAATGGCCTTGAATAATCTGGCTAAGAAAATTAGATAGACAGGAAAAAGTAAAAATATTAATAGAATAAAACTATCCCGTGGTAGTAGTCTAATTCAAAACAACGCTTACATAAAAAAAATAAAAAAAAAAGATAAAACATACACGATGTTAGTCTGCTACAACTTTTTTTTTTTTTTAGTTTATCATTGTTAATACGAAATCGTTCTTCAGCCAATTTGCTGCTTAAGGTTATTACTTCTTTCTTTTAAAAAAAAGTACAGTACATGACACTGTACTTTAGTTAAGCCTTAATAAATAAAAAGAATAATTGTAGCAATTTAGTTTTATTAAATACCAAAAAAAAAAAAAAAAAAAAAAAAATTTCCAGCACTTTAAAATGATGTAACATTATTTTTTGTAAAATCACCTAACCTTGCTGTACGCTTTCTTTACTGGAAGTATTTGACAGATTTTTTTTACTCTTAATATTTCCATTTTTGCCTCTATCTTTGCTCATAAGGTTGTTTTCGGAGAGTATATTGTTTTCTTAGAATATCAATTACTCTCCATATAATTATTTTTTTATGCATTATGACCAGCATCACATGAATCCCTGGAAGTTATGCTTCATCGTCA
>NC_090733.1:26933916-26936416 GCF_036898095.1 Palaemon carinicauda | reverse complement strand
CAACAATTATCGTTGCCAAAAGAATCATCAGTATTTACATCAGAGTTATATGCCATTTTACAAGCAATCAATATGATTAAAACCATTGAAGATAGGAAGAATTTTAAATTTGTCATCTATTCAGATTCTCGAAGTGCCATAGTGGCCCTTAAAAACTATACTCATAGGAACCTCTTGATCCTAAGAATTAAAGACCTTATAAGTAAATTATCTTCTCAGTGTGTAAGTGTCGAGTTATGCTGGATACTGGCTCATGTTGGAGTTGTTGGTAATGAAAAGGCAGATGCTGCTGCTAAAGAAGCCATTAAATTACCACAACAAAACATTGACCTCCCAGTTGGAGATTTGAATACATTATTAAGGCATTTCATATTGGAAAAATGGCAGAATATTTGGAATAATGTGCGAGAAAATAATAAATTAAGGCAAATTAAACCGAAGGTTGCTCCTTGGGATTCCTCGACACAAAAGAACAAAAGAACAGAAGTAATTTTAACCAGATTACGAATTGGGCACTCGAGATTGACCCATGAATTTTTAATGAGTACACCTCACGGCACTGTTCCAATGTGCAGTGAGTGTGATACCTTTTTATCTATTAAACATATATTTTCTGTTTGTAAAGTTTTTCAGCGAGAGAGAGAGAGAGATATGTTTTGGTCAGAAAACCTTTTCTGACATTTTAACTGAATCAAGTAATTTTTCTGTTTCTAGAATTTTAACCTTTTTAAGGAATTCACGTATTATTGATAGAATCTAAATTTTTACCTAAGTTTTTTTACTAATTACATAGATTTAATATATAGTTAATTATTTTTATCACTCAGATTTCATATATATATATATATATATATATATATATATATATATATATATATATATATATATATATATATATGAGTCTTTCAGTCGAGAAACATGCCAAGCACCATTTTTAAAAAGTCAGAATTCGCGATTGAAAATTGCCAATTTTGAAATTATTTATATTATTATTATTATTATTTTAATTATTATTATCATTATCATCAATATAATAATAATAATAATAATTATTATTATTATTATTGTTTTTATTATTATTATTATTATTATTATTATTATTATTATTATTATTATTATTATTATTATTATTCAATCGCGATTTCTGACACTTTAAAAATGGCGCTTGGCATGTTTCTCGACTGAAAGACTCATATATATATATATATATATATATATATCTATATATATATATATATATATATATATATATATATATATATATATATAAATATCTATTCATCCATCTATTCACCCATATTTAGAATATTTAAAGATTATAAGTATATACTGTATATACATATATATAATTTTTTTTCATTTATTTATTTTTTTTTCCTTATCAATTGAATTTTGATAATCTTATAATTCTTTATATCCCGATTTCTTTTTCGGGCCAGCCCTGTGAGAGTCAAGCTTGACTCATTGGGCTGGTAAAACTCCTTCTTTTAATAATAATAATAATTTGATTAACACTGGCACTGATGAAAAGTTGTGGAATAAGATCCTTACCTTCCCTTCTTGTATCTGCACTACTGAGTCCTGCAACAAATTATCTTCAAAGTTTACATGCGGCACAAGTACACCCACCCCTTCTATGACCTTTTTGTTACACACATACAACTCGATGACCATAGCTACACAGGGGTCTATACACACTTCTTGAGTCAGTCGAAGTTCCCACTTATCAGTTACATTAACAACAGGTTCTATTACGGGAGCTATGGATGCGACTGTCCCTCTTATGGGTAGGATTCGATCCCTCAAAGTTACAGTCAAACCCTCAGGACATGAACGTACATTTAACCCTAACAACCAAATCGCATCCGAACAAAAAATGACATCTATCCCTGTAATACCCAACTTTGGGACGACATAAAAATCATGAATAAATTTCTCGTCTCCCAACTCAAAAGGTTGTGAACAAAAACTGTTTATGAGAACTTCTTTTCCCCCTAGCCCTTGACATTTTAAAGGAACCTCACTTTGCACCTGACTGACTGTAATGTGTGCTTCTACAATAAGTGACACAAATGCCCCTGTATGAATCAAACATCTCTTAAAACCAGAAGGGAACTTAACTTTGATGACAGGTTGCTGGGGTGCCGTCTTCGGTCTTCTTTCTACTGATTCGTGTTTGGCGCCTCTGGCGCCGCTGCGGGTCGTCTTTGGGCTTGCGGCATCGGCCAAGCCGCAGGCGGCGGTAGCTGAGTCACTGGGGGCCTCCATCCTGGGGCGTCTGAGGAAACTTCACTGGGAGATTGGGGTAATATGACGTAGTTCCCATCGCAGGCGCTATCGCTCCGACTGCTTGGGGCGCTGCTGTTGCTCCCGCGGTGGGAGTTCAAGCCGCGTTGCATTGGCTTGCGTAGTGCCCCCGCTGTTTGCAGTTAAAACACTGCACTGTCTTCTGGTTCCGGTTATTTGGTCTTGTTCCTTTTGTCGACGATTTCCTCGGTCC
>NC_090733.1:26921416-26928916 GCF_036898095.1 Palaemon carinicauda | reverse complement strand
GAAAAAAAAATCCCTGCGTTATTATGTAATGTATTAACTATATTCCGGTAAATTTCCAGTAAGACATAATTTGCGTTATAGAGTTGAGGTGGAACGCTGTACTTTTGTACCACAATAATAAAATGAAATATATTCGAATCGTGAAATACCAATGAAAGTGTTAATGCATTATCATCGGGCCTTTATGGATTGTAACTTTGATATTTTATTTCATTAATGATAATGCCTTTGACCTTTTAAATTATCAATTTGTTCTATAAAAAATTTACAATTGGTTTTCTTCATTGTTGCTGATATTCCATGTTATCACTTCTATTTTTTTTTTTATAATATAATACTTATTGCATGGGATTTTTTATTATAAAAGTTAAGTAACTATTTTTTTATTATACCTATTAATTCCAATGAATAAAAGTATACTTTCACAACAGTAATACATCGCCTTTTTGAAGATGACTCCAGGTAGTAAAAATTAAATCTTTAAACCTATAAAGCTGAATCTTATTAAGCTGAACGATCTTTATTAGTACTCTCGTCCCTGGAAGAGCTAGTACTGCTAACCATTGATGATAAAACGAGAGGCACTTAAAAATGTGGAACTACTGAAGTAAAACCCCAAATCACATAACCTTATTTCCCTTTCGCCATCCTTAGGCCTATCGTATTATGAAAATGAGAGTTTACCCTTCTTTGCCAAAAAAGGGAAAACTGAAGCGTAATAAAATAAAAAGGTTTTATGAATTTCTGGTAAGAGTGACGGTATGAAGGGAAATCCAATGGATTTTTACAGAAAAGAGTTGTCGCCCATGAAACTTTCAATACAATAATGTAAACCGCGCTTTCATGTTTGGTGGTTAGATGCTAATGGATTATCAGATCAACTGCATATATAAGTTATTTTCTAGATCACCTTTAGTGCTTTCTAAGGAGTGAAAATGTCCTTCACTTCCAGTGAAATGAATTCGCTTTATATCATGCAGTAATGAGAATAGAAAAATAATATCCTATATGTCGCACCCCTCAAAGGTTAAGAACTAATATATAATACTGAGAACAAGAAACTTCATATAATACTGAATTTGATTACACTAGTAAACTGTCTTTAAATCATTTGGACTATGTATCTAGGACGCAAAGCCTGCCAAAAAAGATGTTATTCTTTCGAGGCAAGCAAGTAAATGTAACTAGGCTAAGGAACTGGAAACATCGGTCATAAACAAAAACTAGTTGAGAAAGACTTCCTGGATAATATAATATGAGACGCTTACCAAAATAAGAAACCATACAGATAATAACGCTTCATACAATACAGGGCATAAGAAAACATACAGTAAATAATGCTACATACAATACTGTACATACTTCTTGATATTCCTGTGCTGTAGCTTGCACCAAAGCTGTTTTTATTCCTAATCCATCACCAAGTTTCCTTATTGTGTAATATTTTTCACGATGTCTCTCCTAATATTTCCTTTTCCTCCTTTCTACACACAGCATCCCTATGATGCCACCACCCTTGTACTTCCCTTTTATTAATAGTTACCTAACGCAGCACATTTACTTTAAATCTTCTCTTACACTTACTATCTCTCATTTACTTGAACTATTCAATCCTGCAACTCTGCTATCTTTCCTCTTGGGTCTCTCTTTAAACTTCATATCGATACATAGTAATCTATGCTGAGGTATAACATGTTCTACTGGGATGACTTTACAGTCTCTCACTCCCTTTAGGTGCATCCTCCTATATAGTATATAGTCGATCTTGAACAACCTGCCGCACTCATGTATGTGAGTGACTTGATGTTTCAACTTCTTAGCAAAAAAGAGAATTTGATATTGCCATATCAAAGAATATAGCAAAATCCAGTATACAATCTCCCTCCGCATTTCTCAATCCTAAGCCTCTCCCTCCACGTATTCTATCAAAGATTTCATTATCACTTCCAAGTCACCTCTAATAAGCACTCCCTAAGTCATCTCCATTTCAAAATTACTCATAATAATAATTAATAATTAACTATCCCAAGTTGTTGTTTAATGATACCAGATATTAATTCAAAAAGAAATTAGAAAATGACATTAAAGTACTAATTATATAATGTAGCCTACATGATTATATATATCCAATATAAGGACTTTCTTCTACCCCACCGATATCCCTACATTAGGGGTTCGGTTACCTGGTGCGCCTTCTCCAACTCCTTCTAACAAAGATATCCTCTTCCACCACACCTCTTCTCTCAATACCATCCTTCACTTTATCTCACCATCTAATTCTCTGCCTCCCTATTGGTGTTCTTCCCCTAACAGGTTCCTACTAAGCCATCCTCACTCCCTCCCCACCATTCATCCATAACACGTGCCCACACCATCTTAATGGTGATACTCTTGCCATATCTGTAATCTTTACTAGATCTGTCATTCTTCTCATTGTCATTGTCTAATCTTTCAAACAGTGATATTTACATAGTCCACCTTAATACTCCCATCTTTGTTCTCACAAGCTCTGCCTCCTCTTTCAGTCTTAAAGCCAAAGTTTCTGATCCATACATTAACACTGGTCTTGTTATACAGCTTTACCTCATGACTTTCAACTTTACCTTGATTGACATTTCCATATTACATACCACTTCTACTACCACCCTCCACTTTCCCCAGGATGATTTTATCCTATTCTTAACTTCAGTCTCATATCCTCCCTACTGATTTATAGTAGATAATAAGTATCTAGATTGTTCCACCTGTTTTATAACTGTTCCTCTACTTGCATGTATGGCTATGCTGTCCTTACCTTCCTTACTGGTCACCATAGCTTCAGTCTTATCCAAATTCACCCTCAACCCACCCCTTTAAAAAGTCTCTTGCCACTCTACCTCTCCCCCCTGTAATTTTCTCTCGTTTACAGCAGTATTCACCAAATCATCTGCATATAGCAACTCCAACAACTCTTCATTCCTAATTTCTTTAGGTAACACATCCAAGACAAATGCAGATAAAACGGGCTTCATGCTGACCCCTTGTGTAAACCAACACTAACTTCAATGGCTTTTGTTTGTGCAACAGCTGTTATTACTTTTGTGTCCGTTCTTTTGTATTTCATATTTACCATTATAACCAACTTCTATGGGACTTTCCTCTTCCTCAAGGACCAAACCATTACTTTTCTAGGTATTCTGTCTTAAGCTTTCTCTAAATCTTCAAAAGATCAGAAGAGCTTCTCGTTTCCCTCTACTATCTTTTCCTGTAACTGCCTCACTATGAAGATGGCATACACAGTCCCTTTCCCCCTCATGAATTCATACTGCTGTTTCCCAATCTTTATAATATCTCTCAATTTCTCGTCTGGTACCCTCTCTAACACTTCCAAACCATGCTCTGTTAATTTAATTCCCCTGTAGTTACTGCATTCCATGATGACACCTTTCTGCTTAAATACAGATACCATTAGACTCTCCTCCCAGTCTTTAGGCATTATTTCTTCTTCCCATATTTCTCTCAAAAAGTCCAGCATCCATCCTTCCCATTTTGTCTCTAGTATCTTGACCACATTTCAATTTGAAACTCTGATGGGCCGGGTGGTTTACCATTTTTCTTTTTACTCAATATGCGCTTCATTTCTGTATATTGTATCTCCATAACTGGCTTATCCACCCTTCTTTTTCTCCCAGCTTCAATGTCTCATTTTCAGTATTCAATAAGTGCTCATGATATTTTCTCCCTCTCATCATAATGTCATCAACCATATGCAATATATTTTCATCTTTATCCCGGATGACTACCAGTTGTACCAAATACTGTCTTTCCCTTTTCCTCAAGATTGAAATCTGATATTTATCCTTTCCCTTCTCCTTTGTTCATAGGCTTGCTACTGCTCTTCCAATAATTATACTTTCTTTCCTCCAAGAATATTCTTTCCTCTTCTCTGTACTTTTCCTCTGCTCCTTGTATTAGTCTTACATTCCAGTCATTGAATGACTTTTTTTTTTTACCGATTCTTGCACATTTATGATCCCTCACCACTTTTCTCCTGTCGATATATCATATTTACTGGTTCTCCCCACTAATTCATCCGTTACCTCTACACATATTTCTTTCATACCCGATCAGATATTTCCCGCCCTGTTACCCTGTACTATCTCTAATTTCAACCTTTTCAATCTTGTCTTCCTCACAATCTTCTTAAAGTGCTCCCATTTTTCTCCTTCAAAGTCCCATACCTTAATTCTTGACCTCCCCTTTCTCTTCTTGGGTTTTCTACCTCACATTTTAAAACCCATCACTATTAGTCTATGTTGTTGATCACAAGCTTCCCCAATATCAATATCCAATATAAGGACTGATAATTGATAATAGAAATGTTACATATATTTCATTCTCATTACTTCTCAACGTTTGATATTTTCAGCAGTCTTAAGACTGGATGCAAATGCTGTTTGAAACCCCATTCTAAAAAAAACTTCCGATAACGAATAAAATAATGGAATACCTCTTCTTGCAAATAAATTAAACTTTTGATGTAAATTGATGTTACTGCTATTGCTAATTTCATTATTACCATAACCAACATCATTGCAGCGAAGATTATATTTTGAAAGGCGTTGTCTGTCTGTGTGTTTGTGATTTTAATAACTCCAAAACTAAGTGACTAAATCTTATGAAGTTTGGGGGGATAATTGACTATGATCCATGGACAATTATATTAGATTTTCGGAGTGATTGGGTTAAAAGTTAGGCCATGGTGACGGAAAGTTAAAAAACGAATAAAAAACTTTAAAACTATTAAACCGAATCTCATGAAATATGGAATAATTTATCATGACATAAGGAGAATTGTATTATATTTTGGGAGTTCTTGGGACAAAAGTTCAAGGTCAAAGTCACAGAAAGGTAAAATGTATCTTTTTGCTATATGAAGATTAATTTTTATCCTATTTATATGAAACTAGTGTGTCTGAAAATGAGAAGGAAGACTTACTGGCAATGAATGCTGCAGATGAGTTGCTACCAAGAAGTTATCCCATTCATTGTAAAGATATCTTACATAGCATTAAGAAGTTAGTTTATCATAATTGGCAACAATATTGGGATAGTTTGGTTGAAAATAAGATGAAAGAAATAATGAATGTTATATCTCCTTTGAGATATAACATGATGCCCCGAAAGTGGTAGACTACTCTTTGTCGTCTCCGCATAGGTCATGCTCGGTTGACACAAGAGTTTCTGCTAAGGTGCCAACACCAACCGTATTGCGACAACTGTTTGTTACCTTTAACGGCGAGGTATCTGTTGACTAAATGCACCAATTATAGCAACTTAAGAAATATATATCTGTTTAAGGCTCAAGGTGAGGATGGCAGGTTCATTCTGGCCAAGATTCTTGTACATGATGTGTCCTACTAGGCGAGCGGCATTTTTTTATTCATTTCAGAAACAGGTCTTCTGAAAACTATTTAACTTTAACAATGAAATCTTAAATTTTATGGTTTTAATTGAATATTCTTTTATTTTCTATATATAAAAATGATATCGGCGTCAATGACATCTAAGATGTCAGGATGCCAGAAAACTTTAAATCACTCAATCAATCGATTACCTATTTTATGATATACAACTTGATATCTTAATGTCATTACCTTTGTTTGTGTATTTATTTGTTTATAAGTCAGTCTGTGTTTATGATTCGCATAACTCAAAAACAACTTGACCCAATATCATGAAATTTGGTGGGATGACTGGTGATGATCCAGAGACAATTTGATTACATTTTGGAAGTGACTGGGTTAAAGGCCCAGGTAACAAAAAGGTGAAAAAAAAATTCTTTTTTTTTACTATTTCATGTTCATTTTTTTTTTTTTTTTTTTTTTCGTGATTTGCATGAACATCATAAGTTTTGTTGCTGACAAAAGTGGCGGTGTTCCCTACCTCCACTTTTGTAAGCAACAAAACTTATGACGTTCATGCAAATCGCAAAGAAGAAATATGAACATTAACTAGAGAAAAACCTATTTTTTTTACCCTTTTTTTAACCTGGGCCTTTGAGATATAACATGATGCCCCGAAAGTGGGAGACTACTATTTTCCGTCTCCACATAGGTCACACTCGGTTGACACACGAGTTTCTGCTGAGGGGCCAACACCAACCGTATTGCGACGATTATTTAGTATATTTAACAATGAGGCATTTGTTGACCAAATGCCCCAATTATAGCAACTTAAGAAATAGATATCTGTTTGAGGCTCAATGTGAGAATGACCAGTAAATATAGCGAATTCCCGTTTTAGTTTTTACTAGTAATGTTACCCTTATCATAATTAATATTGGACAAAACAGGAACTCTGCTTTGAAATGCAGATTAAAAAATCTTAACTGTTTTATAGCGTAGATAAACCGATACATAAAAAAAAAAAGATCATATTTATCTTCATACTAATATGTTCCATCATTAGTGATGGAAGACTAGAGTAAACATAATAGATAAACGAAATGTATGCTTTAGACATATATTCTTATAACTAAGAAAATTGTCCACATCAAAGCAATTTCCCTTCTTCAGGTGAAATTGCATTTGTCGGAGAAACCTCATAGTCTTATTATGTGTCTGCAGAATCACTTACTGGGAATTGGAAACAGCAGGGGATGAGAATATCAGGAACCACCTGAAAGTCCTTACCACTAAAAAAGATATAAGGAGGTAATCTATGATAAGTCCCTTTGAGTTGAAAATCATAGAAGTCCTGGTTAGAATTCAGGGAGGAGACCAGATAAACTATTGTTGGCTGTACTGTAATTTCATTAAAAATCATCTAATAAGAATGTAATAGGATATTTTTCTATATCAAATAGAACTGCCTTCGCAATCTTTCCGTCTTCTGTATGTATTAATATATAACATGTGTATGCATATATGCGTGTATGCGATAAAGAGGCTACTAATTTTCCTTTTTTTTTTTTTCAGTTCTGTAATTATGCTAAGGATAAGTCAAACCTATTGCGTCTAACTAAAATAGGTGTCTAGGCATAAATTAAACTTCTCTCCTTGTGTATCTATTGAAGGATTTACAAAGCAAATAAATGATGCATCAATATTCCTTTTGGTTATGTTAACAAGCGTTTGTTGGGTTCTATTTATATTGACTGTCTTGTGACCACATATAATAGGGTGAGTAAAAGTGAGTATGATACCATATGTACACTGATGGAAAAGGCTATAATTGGTAAAGACCAATCTCATTGGTTTGACGGAGACGCTTTAGAGAAATAGAAGGAAAAGACGTGAAGAAAGTTGAATCTGTTAAAAACTGGAAGTACATCGGTAGAATACAAAATCGTAATTTACCTATTTGATAACCAACTAAGGAGACAAAAGCTAATACTATAAGAGGAAGACAAGCGAAGATGTAAAAAACATATATAAGTTACATCGTCTTTTATATGGCATAATAGGAAAATGTAATGAAAAGAAGGCTACCAGATAGGTATAGCAGCCAGAAACTAGC
>NC_090733.1:26911416-26913916 GCF_036898095.1 Palaemon carinicauda | reverse complement strand
TCACTTTGATTAAGCCTTCTGATTAAGATCCTAATGACAATTTTTTTTTTATTGACAATTATAGTTTTTAATTAGCTTACCCTTGCTCTTACATTGTATGTTTATAAGAATAAATTATCTAGCCATAGAGAAAATGTTTAGTAAACGCATTGTACAATGCAATTTACCCTGTTCACAGAACAATGTAATTGGTCCTACAATAACTGAAATGTATATATTTCATGTAGTAATACCTCCCTCGGTAATTGGATATTACTGGCTTATATAGTTCATGTGATGATTGCTTACTAAATAGCAATCGAACTGTATATACTGTTACATTACATATATGAGCCCCGGATGATACGATAATTAAACTGTGCCGTCGATTCTCGTTAAGAAAATATTGTATGTCTTTAATGTTATTAGTGATTCTAAGGTTTTGAATATTAGATAATTTTATTTCCTGGGTATTTACATGTCTTTTATCTTTTCTATCAGCTTGAATCTAGCTATATAAAATGTAAAATTAACTACCCTCATAAGGGGATTAATCGTTAACTATTAACAGAAAAATTGATTACAAATTAGAAACCAAATACCATTTTATATCAATAATATATACACCATTATTAATTATTTAGTATCTATAGGTATTACAGTTTAAAATTTAGTAATACCTAATTAACAAAAACATAGTATTAGACAGTATTATGATATGCATTAATTTATTTTAGAATGAGAGATAAGAGATAATTATGGAGATGATACAATTCTTCCTCAAATCATTTGAATCCTCAGAAGATAACACTATTTGATATGAAAAAAAAAGGGAATTTTTTATTTCTATTATTTCATCATAATCAATATATTGTTTATCATATCCCTCTCTGTGATGTTTTCAAATACCTAATTCACAGCAACCTTAATGAAAAGGAAACTGAACATCAATAAAACAAATAATTAAGTGGAAAATAAATGTAAATGCATATATATGTATATATATAAATATATATATATATATATATATATATATATATATATATATATACATATCATATATATATAAATATATATATATATATATATATATATATATATATATATATATATATATATATTTATATATCTATATATATATATATATATATATATATATATATATATATATATATACACACACACATATATATATATATATATATAAATATATATATATATATATACACACACACATATATATATATATACATATATATATATATATATATATATATATATATATATATATATATATATACGAGTAAATATCAACCACACTGGCTTTTGACATCGATTTCTACCCTGGGATTATGTACCCAATGGAATTTACTTATGGTAATAGCTTCTGGCTGGGCAGAGATTCGACCTCTTGCTACTAAGCCGAAACCTCGCCTGCGAAGACCAACTAAGCTATCAAGAGAGATCTCTTTTGATAGCTCAGTTGGTAGAGTCCTTGCAGGCATAGCTTTGGCTGAGTGGCATGGGTTCAAATCTCTTACCAGCCAGGAGCTATTCCCATAAATGAATTCTAGTGGATATATATTCCCAAGATAGAGTTCGGTATTAAAGGCCAGTGTGGTTGATATTTACATTGATTAAATTCACGAGTGTTAGTGATATATATTCATATATACGTGTGTTTATGTATACTGTATGATTGTATGTATATGCACACACATATATATACATATATACACACACATACACACACAAACAAACACACACACAGATATATATATATATATATATATATATATATATATATATATATATATATATATATATATATATACATATTCTCATTGATGAAGAATTTGTGTCTCCATATTATGGTGAGTGTCTGGACATGGGGAAATAGCAATAATAGCCATTGGTTAAAAGGGAATTGCTTATGGCCATATTAGGAGAACTACGTCCTTATTGTAAATTTACAAATTTGAAGAGAGAGAGAGAGAGAGAGAGAGAGAGAGAGAGAGAGAGAGAGAGAGAGAGAGAGAGAGAGAGGGAGAGAGAGACTGACTTCTAAGTGACAGAAATATACAGATATTTCAACTATTCCTATCAGATCTCGATTATTTGACATAAGGATAAATATGCTACACTGGTATACGTTTTGCATCCCGTTTGACATCATATAAATACGAATATTGAAGCTTGACGTAGTTGATTTCGATCGGCGATTCTTAACCAGGGGTGCTTGCATTCCTAGAGGCTGAGTGACCGGTACGTATCGAGTGCAAGGATGTCAATGATTAATTAAAGTAACATATATTTTTAGATATGCATTTTATATTTTCTGAGTTTTTTCTTTTTTTTCAGCTGTGTTCTAATATACTGTATATATATATATATATATATATATATATATATATATATATATATATATATATATATATATATGCATATATATATATTTATATATATATATATATATATATATATATATATATATATATATATATATATATATGCATATATA
>NC_090733.1:26898916-26903916 GCF_036898095.1 Palaemon carinicauda | reverse complement strand
GGCGGATTTTTTTTTTCTTATTTTATATGAATTATTCACCCAATTTCTTATTTGGTCTTACGTATATATATTTGTTTATATTTAACACATATCCATGTATTCCCATTAATTACAGGGTCAAAATGTACCAGTAAATGTATTTTTTCATATTTTGTTTCAGGATATGTTTTTGCCTTTGCTGATCACTTTGCAAGAAGAGGCGAAAGGAAATTGCTGTAAATGCCGAGTTTCCAATTCATCCTTAGCTTTTTGTTCCTTCCTTGCATCCTTGATAAAGCCATATAAATCCTGTTGTCCTTTGAGGATCCGAGACGTAATGGTTGAATTAGATGATGGCATATAATTTCGTAATTAGTCTTCCATGTGTTTTGAGGGATGACATGACATTTTGGAACCAATGCTTTATTCATTGAGGTTCTCTTCATCATACGCATAACATTAATTAGGAAATGCTTTGTATCATTAGCTATTAGATGGCGGAAGTAGGTGGCAATTCACAAGAATTATTAGTGGTAATAATATTATTGGCTAAGGCATCATTCTTTAATTTTTCCGATATATATTATAGAATAATGCTTGACTCCAGATCTGTCTCTTCTAAAATTATACTTTAAATCTGTTTTATTGTTGAATGTTGATGCTACACCAGTAAATAAATAAAAAGTTAACACCCCCCCCCCCTTTTTTTTATTTTGCTCGTATTATTCGACCATTCTCCTAAAACAAATAATATATCTTGATAAACTTTGTAGGAATAAAATATCTTTATTAAATTATTTAACTACTGACACATGTTTTAATCAATTACACATAAATAATGTAAACGTAAATGACTGAAAATGACATTTAGGCCAGGATGAGTAATTACTTAATAATATATCGTGATTAAGGAAAAGTTTCAGCTCATAAAGAATATTCATATCGATAATATACTGGAGCTATATATCTTTAATAATGTTTTTCGCATTATAGTACGATGAAACTATATTTGCTATGAGACTAATCTCGTACCTAAAAGGGAAAAGCTACAACAAAATAAGTCCTAATAGTTATTATAATAAAAATTTTGAAGTTAAAAAAAAAGAAAAAAAAAAAAGAAAAGGAATCTGGTTGAAGTTTGGCCCGTATTGCCTGGCATGTCCTACACGATACGCCCCCTTTCTTCATATAAGTCGAGTACAGATATTCCAAAAAACTCTTGAACCCCCCCCCCCAAAAAAAAAAAAAATTCTGAAATGGATTTCAATTGATTCTAAATAAAGGCTACTAAATTCTGACCATTGAAAAGCTTCGAAATCCAATATGACTGCCAATATATTAACATGCCAATAGATTTTTTTTATTTACTTTAGAATGATGATTATCCCGTCTATACTTAGGTTTTGAGAGTCGAAGAATCCAATGAAGGCATAACAATTATTGAATTTCAATGATATGGGATCAAAATCACTGTTTTATGTATTCTAAATTTTTTTCAGGTATCAACATATGACTCACTAACTTCTAACCCCAAATATGCAGAAAATAGATGCCACTGATGTTTACCCTCGTATATGCACATTCTGCAAGGAAGAATTGGAGAGCCAAGATAATGCAGCTCAAATTTATGAAAAGGTTGCCAGTGGGATCAATGAAGCAAGTGCTAAAAGAGGTGACAGTATTATTGAGACAGCTGGTTGCGCAGTTCATTCAAATTGTCGTAAGCGGTACGTAAACCCACATGATATTACAACTTCATTAAACAGGAACGAAAGTAAACCATTGCTTCAAAGGAGTGAACGGGCATTTACTGGACCATTTTATATCAAATCCAATTGTCTTTTCTGTTTCAGTTTTGTGAAGACAGACAATTTTATTAAAACACCACTGAAGTGTTTTAGTGACAGTACAGATGACTGGGGTGTTACAGTGAAAGGTAGAATTGAGTACTATGGATGTGACTTCCATGCAGTAGACTGTGTTTATCACCACTCATGTGATGGGAAATTTTATCTCCGGACGTGATATTCCCCCTAGGCCTAAATAATTTTGGTATAATGAGGAATGCAAGTTCTCACATCCTTTCATCATATTTCGTGTAAGTTGGGAGGATGGTCGAATAATACAGGGAAAAGAAAATAGATTTTACCTTTTTATTTATATACTGGTGTATCATCAACATTCAACAATAAAACAGAAAACCCAGGAAACATGAAACTCAGAAGAGAAGAATTATCGAAACTGCTGCTAGACTTATCAAAAGTGATATGAAAACTAAAGTTCACTCTGTTACAAACCAATAATCAGGTACAGTTATGCTAAAACTTTATATTACTTTGGCGTATCTTGTAGACAGTCTACGTGCATTACTGGATATTTTGTTTATGGGGAAAGATAAGAGTCAAAAGGTTGCAGGGGTTGGACACGCAATCCTGCAGGCAGTATGTCTTCGAACTGTTCTATCACCAATACAGATAGGTCTTGCCATACAAACAAAACATGTGTATCGTTCCAGGTTTGTTGTAAATAATTTGCATAGGATGGGATTGTGCTCATCATATAGATAAGTTCTGTTATAATAAAAAGAAGCCTTCGCTCGAGGTAAAAAAAAAAAAGTAGACAGGTCATTCCAAGAAAAATTGTTTCAAACCTTAAATATATGGAGAACTTAACGATTGACATAGTGCACAATCACTTTGCTAACCGTGCCTGCTATAAGGGAGTGTTTAAATAAATAACAAGAAATACAAAATGCGATCAAACAGTGGATATTCTATGGGAACTAACATTAAGTTTTAAAAGGGAAACTCCAAACAAGTCTGGTATGATGCATATAATTCATCAGGGGGTACGTACACCCTGGTCAGACCTCAACTATGTATCTGGCCATGACTGACTTTTACTCGGGTGACAAGACCTGCCTTTTATCCACACTTTAATTTGTTCATAAGCAAGCAGTAAAATACAGCATCATACCAATAGTACCATTTGACCAGCCCCTATATCAGAAAGCAAGTGAAATTTTTGTTGAAGCACCTCAGAATAGCCATTTGAAGGAAAAAGATTCCTTGTTAGGTTGCTTTCACACTCTAATGATCTGGATGGGTGCAATTGGATCCATCAAGAATGGTATAGGCCTTAAAGACCTTCTACAGGTGGTATATAGTGCAAACTGAGTAGATAATATAATGACAGAAACTTCATTATGCACAAACAGATAGCAGGGAACTTTATTTCAGGTTGGATTAATCAACAGTCTTAAGTTACTCCTTGAAAGTAAACTATGCTCTCAAAAGCTTTTAATCCAGGCTGTTACAGGATGTGATAGTACATTGCGCATCTTTGGTGTAGGAAAAAGGGCTGCATTTAGAAAGTTAGCCACAAGTAATTTTGTGTTGCAATCTTATGCTCATCAATTCCTCTTTCCAAACAAAGGAAAAAAGTAATTGAAAACACTGGAGCCAAGGCAATGGTTGAACTATTTAGTGGGAAGGATGCAGAGTCAGGGACATCTTTGCGCCATTGGACTCTCTTCAAGAAAATTGTGTCCTCAAAATCATATGCAGCACTGGAACATCTACTTCCAGCAGAGTCTTCCATCAATTTTCATTCTCTCCGAGTTTATTACCAGATTATAGCGAGCATAGGGAAAAAGTGATATAGATGCATTGAACTGGGGTTGGAAGATAGAAGAAACCAAGTTAGCACCAGCTATGTCAGATATGAAGGCAGCTCCAGACAATCTATTGAGGATACTACATTGTAACTGCAAATCTGCCTGCCGATCATAGCGGTGTAGTTGTAGGGTGTATGGATTGCCATGTACACCAACCTATGGACAATACCAACTAGAAAATTATGGTGATACATACAATCATGTCAAATTCATTGAACAGAAATGATGGGGAGTGTCAATTATAATCTCTGTATTAACACTGCTAATGAAATATGCATGCACTCAATCGATAGTAAGATTCTCATATGATTAAGTTTAGACATTTTTACTCTGGTAGCAACCAAAAACACTTGTATCATAAGTGATGTACTGTTGAGTTATTGTAAGTTTTGTATATATCATTATATATTATATGGCTAATTTTATATATATCTGCAATATCATTAGTCATTATTGGATACCATCTTGTATTTCATTATATGATGATGAAAAGGAAGTTTTACTGTTTTAATTGTATCCTTTGACACAGATAACCTAGGTGTAGACATCTTATCTATCATCATAGAGTGAAAACTAAGCAAGGTAATTGCAATTTTTATGCATTGGCGCCCATCTTTGATTTCAGAGCTTTGTAGTACTTCCTTTTTGGTAGACTTTTAGTAGATCATTCTAGAAATCACATGAACCCAGAAACATTTGAAATTTTTTTTCTTGAAATTTTCTTTAGGTTTAAACCATATTTGTACTCAACTAGTGCGCCTCACGCAACGTACTGTAATGCTGAGGTCCCACTTGGGTGATACGGCCGTAGCGAAGTGGTGAGCTTTCGATTTTAGCTTAATTTTGAGCATATCCCCAGACATCCCCATTCATCCCGGGTGTGTTTCGCACCAAATCCCATAGACCGAGATGAGCATTGTCACGTGTGCAATAGATACCGAGTTGTCATGCTCCGTCGCAACAATGGCGGACAAAATGAAACCTGCTCCATTTTTTTGCCTAATGTGTGATGATTTTCGGGTACCTACAGTACAACGCGTGCAAGGAGATAACACATCGCATTACTCGCGCTCTGTTCCCCCATACCTCCGTATGGGAGATATGGCAGCATCCATAACTGCACGTGTTCAGCTCTGGTAAATAAAGTGAGAGAGAGAGAGAGAGAGAGAGAGAGAGAGAGAGAGAGAGAGAGAGAGAGAGAGAGAGAGAGTTCATTGAATAAGATAGGTGACATAAAAAAAATAGGAAATTGTGTTGGTTAAATACTCTTATGCAGTTATGATTCGAGAGAGAGAGAGAGAGAGAGAGAGAGAGAGAGAGAGAGAGAGAGAGAGAGAGAGAGAGA
>NC_090733.1:26891416-26893916 GCF_036898095.1 Palaemon carinicauda | reverse complement strand
CAGATGCAGAATTTAACAACAAAATCAAATGTTTCACCGCCTTAGCTTTCCTTCCTGTGCAAGATGTTATTGATGGATTTATCGAGCTATCAGATGATGACGATTTACCCCAAGAATTAGTATCTTATTTCGAAACGCACTATATAGGAGGAGAACGGGGTAGAGGTGAGCGAAGACGAAGAGTGGAGCCTACTTTTCCTATTGCATTATGGAATGTTTTTGAACGAGTTGAGCATAATAGAAGCAGAAATAATAAAGTATTTTATAAATGGTCTATGTATTTTCATTTGATCAAAGTAAATAAATAAAAAAAACATTTACTCTGTTTCCTTATTGGTTGTTTACTTATCGAAACTTCGAAAGCCAAACTTGGTTGTTTGAAAGAGATAAAATGGTACTTCAGAAACCAAAGGCTTTTTATCACAAATACTTGTTTTACGGCAAAATTGTCTTGCGGCGATTTTTCCTATTAGGCGAAATTTCTCTAGGCGAGAATTCCTGAGGCGAGTTTTCCTACGGCAAACTTGTTTACGGCGAATTTTCCTAAAACCCATCCAAGGGCGGACCTCACAGCTTCTTCTCGTGGCTCTGATAGACTTGTGATCATGAATCAGCGGAGGTTCCAATTTGCCTGTCATTGACTACCTTGGAAAGAAATAACCGAAATGGAGACTAAATCCTTGATAATAACCTTCAGGAGCTTATCCCGTCTACTGTTTCAGGACTTCGCCAGATAAATTGGCTGATATCTTTAGATTCGACACGAAACATGTAACTTCTCAACTATCACTTTCCTTAGATTGTCGGAAAAATGGCTGCCTAGATTTTTGTTATGTAACCGTATACGAAATCCACCATTATGCATCATAATTATTAGTAAATTTGCATACTAACGTATACTTTTGTTAACATGCGTACTAACTGAAAAATTCCAGTATATGTTGCACAATTACTAAAAGTTTAGTAATTAGTAAAATAATGGTTATAAACATGATTAATGTGCAAAATTAAGACGGTAATAAATCTCTTTAACGGTAGGTATAAAAGCATGATTTATTCATGATTTATTGCTAAATTTGACGGGGCATAAGAAGGGGTTTAAAATGGCCACTATTATTGTAATAATTTGGCCAGAATCCCTTGACAAATACTAAGTTCGAAAAATCTTTAATAGTGTGCATATCAAATGCAAAATAATTTAAATTGATCATATTTCTCAGTACTATTAAAGAATATACTAAGTGCATTTGACAAGACAATTATAATTACTATTTATCCCATTTTATTCTTTATAAACATAGACAATGGACAGATCAGTTACTTTCCGTTAATGTGTGGAAGGGGATCTGAACATCCTATACTCTGTAAAGGAGTCATTCTTTATCATATTTCAGCTGATTCGATGACTGTTTTTTATCTAGATATGCATATATGTCATTTCATTTGTTGAATCTCTTTTCTATATATGTGATGAATAATTTTGTTTAAGGTAATTCTGGAAAATAACGTAAATTTACATATACTGACTTGAATGAAAAATACAATTACATGAAAGACAAAAGTCTTATGTAATATACATGCTGATGTTTAAACCTATGAGAGAGGAACTCACCTCACCAGCTGGCTATACACCTCTTGAATAAACAAATGAAATACATGCATAAGATATTTACTCTACACTAGACCAGCTTCCTAAATTTATGTGTGTATATATATATATATATATATATATATATATATATATATATATATTTATATATATATATATATATATATACATACATATATATATATATATATATATATATATATGTGTGTGTGTGTGTGTGTGTGTGTGTGTGTGTCTGTGTGTGTGTGTATGTATGTATGTATCACAAGAGGAAATGGAAGAGGGTAAAAAAGAAATGTACAGTAATTTAGCATCTTTTTTTTTGGGGGGGGGATTTGGATATAAGAAGGATGGATATGTTCCTAACTATGATCAAGAAAAACTATCAGAAAAGACGAAATGCCTAAGAAAAAAAAAAATTGGAAATAATGGTAAAATCCAAGAGAGATGAAATAGGATTAGGGGAACTATCCAAACAAAATCCATCGAAAATCGAGAAAACACTGAACAAAGGAAGAGACATCAAATTGTTGAAAAGACATGGCACAGGGCGCCATAAGATGTTTGCTTTAAAGGATGAAAATGAACATATCATCAATAGAGGGAGGGTGGTAAAAAATACAAAGAGTTTCAATAAAACATTTTACTATTGCCATATGAAAAATAACTTCACACATAGAAATAATGAAACAGCTGAGCGGGTACTTAATGTAGCAGTTGATAAGTAAAGAAAGCATTAAAAGGCATGAAAAAAGATGGAGGAGCTTTCATTGAATTAAAACTAGCTGAACATTACACAAATTGTCTCCAAGAATGTTCAATGCCTACAACTCGAAGAAAATTTATCATTATACTAATTCACAAAAAGTGAGCACAAAAGACCAGAAAAAA
>NC_090733.1:26841416-26878916 GCF_036898095.1 Palaemon carinicauda | reverse complement strand
AAAAGAAAAATCTATTCCGATATACATATGAAGATTTTATAATACATATACATTACACGATTCTTTTATTTTTAAGACATGCACATTTAAATACTTATACACACAAATGCAAGACATCCATATACCCATGCACATAACAAAATATGTAACATGTATGTTTGTATGTATTATGTAAGTATGTATGTATGCATGTATGTATGTATGTGTGTATTATATATATATATATATATATATATATATATATATATATATATATGTGTGTGTGTGTGTGTATGTATGTATGTATGTATGTGTGTGTGTCTGTCTGTCTGTCGGTCTGTGTGTCTGTGTGTATGTATGAAAACTGAGAAACAAAAAAGTGATAGGAGTTATTTCCTGCAAAATGTTACTCTTACTTAATAAGGGCAACGAGAAGAAGCAATTGCTGCAATTATTAAAAGAAATATGACGTTCTCAACACGACTTCATGCATATTAGATGGCTCGGCCGACCTCCATCTAATCTCATGGTTATTCAAGAAATTCCTCTCCCCGAATTCACCTCCAGTGCTGCAAGTGCATACAGTTCTGTGAGTAACAATTCATGACTTGCATATGAATTTGATGTTGCATAGATGTTTTTATTTTTATATATGGAAAAATATTTCATGTTGAATATTGATTTATGTATATGTAAATGCAATTTAACCAAATATACGCATATATATATATATATATATATATATATATATATATATATATATATATGTATATGTATATAAATGTATATATATATATATGTGTGTGTGTTTGTGTATATATATATATATATATATATATATATATATATATATATGTGTGTGTGTGTGTGTGTGTGTGTGTATACTAAACACTTCTTCCAGTTTTGGGAAGTTACAGACATTAAACAAATGAACAAATACAGACTTTTCCTACCTCCCTTCCTCCCAGCCTGACGAGGGATTCAGTCGAGTTTGGCTGGTACTGCTAGGGTGCCACAGCCCACCCTTCCCTGTTATCCACCACAGATGAAGTTTCATACGCTTAATCCCCTACTGCTGCTACCTCGACGGTTACCAAGGCCCCTGAGGAAGCAGCAAGGCCTATCGGAACTGCGTTACAATCGTTCGCTATTCATTCCTCTTTTTTGCACGCTCTCTTGCCTCTCTCACATCCATCATCCTATCACCCAGAGCTTTCTTCACTCCATCCATCCACCCAATCCTTGGCTTTCTTCTTATACTTATCCCATTAACTTTTCCATCCATAGCCTTCTTTAGCAGACAGCCACTTTCCATTTTCTCAACATGGCCACATCAACTCAACACCTTCATATCCACTCTAGCTTCTAAGTCTTTTCTTAGACTCGTTCTCACCCTCACTACTTCGTTCCTAACCTTATCTACTCGAGATACACCAGCCATACTACTCAGACACTTCATCTCGAACACATTCAATTTCTGTCTCTCCGTCACTTTCATTTCTTACAACTCCGATCCATACATAGCAGATGGTACAACCAATTTCTCATACCGAACTCTCTTTACCTTTATGCTTAACCCTCTATTCTTTACAGTCCCTTCACTGCCCCCATCAATTTGCCTCCTTCATTCACTCTGACGTATATCTCCTTCCACTGCACCATTTTCTGCAACAACAGACCCCAAGTACTTAAATTCATTTACCCCGTCTTCCCGTGGATCTCATAACCTTACTCTTACTCACATAAACTCTCAACTTCCTTCTCATACATACCCTTCCAAACTTTGTCACTAATCGACCAAGCTTCTCTTCGGATTCTGCAACCTGTATATTATCATTCGCCAACAACAACTGATTTACCTCCCATTCATGATCACTCTCGCCTATCAGTTTCAATCCACGACCAAGCACTGGACCATTCCCACCTCTTACCACTCCATCAACCATATACCTGAAAGCTACAAGCTTGACATCCGGAATCCAAACAAGCCAGGTTACCAATACACCTAAAATCCTGACAGCTGGAAGCGCTACACAACAACCAACCAACCAACGTAATCCGGACAATTTGCTTTCCTCCTCACAGCCACGGTCCAGTAGTCAGACAGGGTTTGCCAAAATAAGCATCATTAGCGCACTGACGTCACCGAACCCAGCCATTATATTGAGCCCACCCAAAGCTAAAATATCCATATCTTTATCCGGAGGTTTGTTTTGAGTGAGATAAAAAGAAAGAATTATCATCTTTTTCAATTCCCTTGAGATAAAAACGGATATTATTATAATCTTTAGTAAACGCCTTGAGAGAGAGAGAGAGAGAGAGAGAGAGAGAGAGAGAGAGAGAGAGAGAGAGAGAGAGAGAGAGAGAGAGAGAATGCAAGATTATTTTTCAACTGATATTTACTGGAATTGAAGGCGAGATGGAGGGGAAGGATAGCCAAATTTCTGAGGGGATATAACCAATTAGTATTCAAATAAAAAAAAAAATTTAATGTCAGGTTTAATACAAATAATACAACTAAACAACGATAGAAATGAAAATGAATTATACATAAGAATTGACACACACACACACACACACACACACACATATATATATATATATATATATATATATATATATATATATATATATATATATATATATATATATATATATACATACATATATATATACATATGTAAATATATATGTATATATATAAATATATATATATATATATATATATATATATATATATATATATATATATATGTATGTATGTATAAGTATATATATACATATATATATATATATATATATATATATATATATATATATATATATATGTGTGTGTGTGTGTGTGTGTGTGTGTCAATTCTTATGTATAATTCATTTTTATTTTGCCTACTAACAGGTGCTTCTGTTAATATGAATATTCACTTTAAAAACTCCAAAAAATATGCATAATTCCTAGAATTTTTTAGATTTTGCACATTAATAATTATAAATGTGGTTAATGAACAAAGAAATTGAAAAAAAAAAACAAGAAATTTGCACAATTCCCGAAATCTTAGTAACATTGCAAAATAACAATGATATACGTGGTTACTATTTAAAATAACTGAAAAATTGGGAAAAAATAAACTCATAAAGCTTGTTTAAAAGTATCAAGCGGGTTTCTGATTTCTGCTTCATTTAAATTAACTAAACAGTCAATTTTATATCTAAAGTTTGATTAAACATTATCATAAGATGTATTGAAAATGAAGGAAGTTGTCAACTACTTACAATCTTAGTAAACTTTCGACAATTATCTGATTGTTAGACGTGTGGAGCGCCTTTGTCACAGAATATGTCCATCAAGTGGTAAACAAGAAACTGGCTTTGCATATCGATCAAAGCTCCCTGAGTAAAATATTATAAGTCTTTCACAAAATCTGACGGGGACTTACTGTGTCCAAAAGGCTACTTTTGAAATATCTATAATCCCAGTTTTAAAAGTAAGATCCTATAAGCCAAAGGGCTCCAACAGCAAAAAATAGGCCAGCAACGAAACGAAACACTGTAATAATTGAAATATACGAGAAGTAACAAACGACTAAAATAAAATATTTTACGAACAGTAATAACACTGAATTAGATATTTCATTTATAAATTATAAACAAAAACAAGAGAAAGAGAAATAAAATAGAACAGCATGGCCGAGGGTACAAGAAAACTATAATACAAGACAGTGAATGGCCATAGTACAAGGGCTATAACACTACCAAAGACTGGATATATATATATATATAATATATATATATATATATATATATATATATATATATATATATATATATATACATTTATATATATATATATATATATATATATATGAATATATATATTTACATATACATATGCATATATATATATATAACGGATTTTGAGCGAAGCGAAAAATCTATTTTTGGGTGAGATGGCCATGTCGTCCTGATGGAAGTTCCTATAGGGTAGCTTCCTAGGGTATATTACAACTACGGCGATATTCCCAGAGAATTTACCTTAAGGTACCAGAATTCTAACTCCTGGAGCGAGTATCCCTCGTGAAAGGGATATCGCGACATATCAGAGGACGTATTCTAGACACGTCACATGGCAATCTACGACCTGAACAGAGATTCGTCTCGTAGGAGGGAGATTGACGAGATACGAATTCGGGAAAGAAAAAGGGGAGCCGCTCCCAAGGCTTCCCTATCCCCCGATTCGTATGCGTGCCTGGCGCCAATCCTGGCGCCATCTGTATTCCTTGTAGCGTACACGAGGTGCTACAGATACTGTATGTAGGGAGGGGTCCTACAGCCCTTTCTTAGAAAGGCAAGGGCGGGTCCATCAGGACGACGTGGCCATCTCACCCAAAAATAGATTTTTCGCTTCGCTCAAAATCCGTTTTTTGGGCTCAAGCCATGTCGTCCTGATGGAAGTGTACCAGAGCATTACTGTATCTGTGGATTCTCAGAACGTGCCGTACTCCCCGGAGGTAATTTTTTTTTTTTTTTTTTTTTTTTTTTTTTTTTTTTTTTTTCCCGGTCGACTAGACCTAGAGACCTAAGATGTTACCGTTATACATCTTTTCAACTAACTATAAACTATGTTAGAGCTTCCTGCCCCCTACAGGGAAGAGTCCTACTAGACTCTGGAAAAGTCTCGAAGAGTACATATATCTATGTACGAATACCAGGCAAGCTAATATAGTGGTCTCGCCCTATATTAAGTAAAGCATAGTTTGTAAAGGACCACTGCGTCAATATGAAATATCGACCAGTTTTCCGCACAATACTTGTATTGGACAAAGGTTTTATATCCGCATAGGAGGAAAACCAATGCAACATAGCTTGCATAAAGGAACAATTCTATTAGAATTATCCCAGATAAGGTACATAGAATGAATGCTCAATTATACCAGTAAATTGACACAGGTGAAGGAGACGCAAGGTTCTCAAGAACCAGATTATTGACAGGCAATAAATAGACAGGTTAACCACAATTATATATATATATATATATATATATATATATATATATATATATATATATATATATATATATATATAAGAAGAGGATAACCCAAAACTTTAAGCATAAGTATGATAGTAAACAGGGCTTGTTTGTCTGAAAGAAAAACATTAGATGCCACTTTTAAGATACCGAGGTATCAAAGTCATAAAAGCCTGTATTACAAATCAATGACATTAGCGTTAGAAACGCTCGGCACACATGTCTGCACTTATGCTAGGTTCACCTTCGGAAATGGAACAGTCTGGATGGGCAACACAGTGCCCTCACTTAGTTTGTAGTACAGTATGTAACTACACACTCACCCTGGAATTAATCGTCCCAATTAAGACCACTGTTCCTCGCAGAGTTAAACAGTAGGGTTAACACCGCGACCCACTGCTACCACAGATCTCTTTTAGTTCCTCTACTTGCTTCGCATAGTGGCGAAAGAACACTCTGGAAGACTTCCAGCCAGTGTATGAACGGAGATGTTCAAAATCCATGCAATTAAAGAAATTTAAGAATGAGGCAACTTTCCTCGGATCGTGACCTGCGGGTGTATTGTCAGGATCCGCTCTGCGAATAAAATATGAGATTTTCGCTCTGAGTTGATTCAGAGATAAATTTGAGCCTGATGTTTCTCCCCTGAATAGTTGACCACCCTTGAAGTCTGAAGTTCTATGAAGATAGACCTTTAGGCATTCTACTGGACATAGAGATGCATCTTCTTTCAGAAGGCAGATTCTCCAGGGACCCCACCTGTTGGTGGGTAACTCATTCTTGGCGAGAAACGTAGGATCCGGAAACAGGTTCAGTTCTTCCCCATCCAGGAACTGAACACGACCTGCCTCTCTCGAGAGGCTACAATCTTACTAACCCTGGCCCCGGACGCGAGTGCAAATTAGGAAAATAACTTTTTGTGTCAAATCCTTTAACGCACATTCTTCATTGCTCAACAGAGAAGCGAAATGAAGAACTTGTCTAAAGACCATGAAATGGGCTTTGGAGGTGCTGAAGGTCTGAGCCTAGCACAGGCTTTCGGGACTTTATTAAAGATCTCGTTACCTAGGTCGACCTGGAAGGCATATAGAATGGGTCTTGTCAAAGCAGACTTACACGCTGAAATCGTGTTCGCTGCCAACCCTTGACCATGGAGGTGGGGAAAAAAGATAAGCAGAAGTCTGTCAAGATCTCCTGCGGAATCTTCGCCTTGACAAAAGGCCACCCATTTTCTCCAAGATGACTCATATTGCCTTCTAGTAGATTTGCATTTATATTCCTCAATGAAGTCTATACTGGCTTTCGAAATCCCGAAACGCTTTCTCACCGCTAGGGAGAGAAAATCATGAACTGCAGGGTCCGGGTTTTCTGTAATGAAGCGCAGACAGTTGACTTCTGGACTCGCTGGGTCAGAACTGGATCTGGTAGTGGTACAAACTTCAGCTACAGTTCCAATGCCAGGAGGAACCACACGCTGTTCGGCCACTTGTGGGCCACTATTGCCGCTACCCTTTGAAGGATCTCAGTTTGTTGAGGACCCTCAACAGAAGGTTGTGAGGAGGGAACAGATAAATCTTGGACCATCTGTTCCAGTCGAGGGACATCGCGTCCACTGCTTCCGCTAAGGGGTCCTCGTACGGGGCACGTACAGGGGCAACTTCTTGTTGTCTTTCGTCGCAAAGAGGTCTATCTGCAGTTCTGGGACTGATTCAGAATGAAGGAGAATGATCCTGCGTCTAAGGACCATTCCGACTCTATCGGTGTGAACCTGGATAGAGCGTCCGCTGTCACATTGCGGACTCCTTGAAGGTGAACTGCCGACAGGTACCACTTCTTCTTTTCCGCCAATCGGAAGACGGCCAACATCACCTGGTTGAGAGGTGGTGACCTCGATCCTTGTCGATTCAAGTATCTTACAACTACCTCGCTGTCTATTACCACTTTATGTGGAACGAATGACGCGGGGAGACTTTCTTTAAGGTAAGGAGCACTGCCCTAGCTTCTAGAAAGTTTTATGAGAAAGGTCTTGAATAGCCTGGACCAAGTCCCCTGGACTTTTTTCCGATGAGAGTGACCTCCCCATCCCTCCTTTGAGGCGTCTGAGTGAATCGTCACCGACGGGGGAGGTGGCTGAAGAAGAACCTGACTTCTTTAGATGTCTGGCTTGGGACCAAGGCCTGAGAAGAGTACTTAGCCGAAGCGGCTGGTCTTCTCAGATCTCTTCACGCGTTTGATGCATAACTTCTCCAAACTCCGATTGCATCCTTTAGCTGTGCTCTTAGCACTGGGTCTGTCACCGAAGCAAACTGGAGAGAGCGCAGTACTCTCTCCTGCTCGTGTCTTGATATCCTTTCGGAATCTTGAAGTCTCTTGACAGAACCCGCTATCTCCTTCCTTTTCTTCGCTGGGGTGGAGAAACGGTGTGACAAAAGGTCCCAGTGGATCTTAGCCACTGGAACTTTTGAGATGGAGAAAGTCGAGACTTTTTCTGTTGATCTTGAAGCCTAGGTACTCTAGGAACTGGATCACTGTCTGGAAGCTTGCAAGCATTCTGTCTCGGATGCTGCCCACACCGACCAGTCGTCCAGGTAGGCTACTACCTGAATTCCCTTTAGGCGAAATTGTTTGAGAGCTACGCTCGCAAGCTTCGTAAAAATCCTTGGGGCTATGTTTAGCCCGAATGGCATGGCTCCGAAGGCGTATAGTCTTCGCTGTAGCCTGAACCCTAGGTAGGGGGAGAGTCGATGGCTAATTGGAATGTGCCAGTAGGCATCTGACAAGTCTATAGAGACGGAATATGCCCTCTTGGGCAGTAAGGTCCTTATGTGTTGCAGTGTTAGCATTTTGAATTTGCAATTCACTATGAACTTGTTAAGTGGCGACAAGTCCAGAATGACTCTGAGCTTTTCTGAGTCTTTCTTGGGAACACAAAACAGCCTCCCTTAGAAATTGATGGGCTTCACCCTTTTTCTCCAACCGTTCTTGAACGTACTCCTCCATAACGGGGGTGGAGTGTTGGAAAAACCGAAGGTACGGGGGTGGAGTGCTGTACCAGCTCCCGCCCAATCCATTCTTGAGTAGGCTGTGGGCCCAGGGATCGAAGGTCCACTGATCCCGAAATTTCAGAAGTCTCCCTCCTACCGGTATCACCTCACTTGGACTGCCGTCCTGAGGTCTTGCCTTCCTGACCACGACCACCCCTGAATCCCCTTCCCCTTGAGGGGCGTCTAGACGAGCCTCTGGCTGCTCCTCTAGGCTTTGCTCGGAAGGAAGTAGACTGCCCTTCGAACGCTGGGGTGAATGCCGTGGACTGTGTCGACACGGCCTGGGGTACCCACTGAAAGGTGGTCGGGGTTTGTGCCACGATCTGGGGCACTGGGGCAATGGCAATTGCAGTTGCTGTTGCTGTCTAAGAGGCTTGGCTGGCCGAGACGGTAGCCTAGTCCTCATAGTCTTCCTCTTTGGTTGAGGACCCTCATCCGGGGAAGACTTTCTTTTGATAGCCAGGTCCCACTTCTGGAGAAGGTTTCTATTCTCCAAGGTGGCTTTATCAAAAACTTCTTTGACCAAGTCGGTAGGGAAAAAGGTCTTTTCCCCAAATGTTGGAGGAGATTAGTTTCTTTAGCTCGTGCCTCACTGTAGCCGAGGTAAACACGAACTCCCTACAAGCTCTCCTTGCCTTGACGAAGCCATAAAGGTCCTTCGTCACTGTGGCCAGATGAGGCTTGGCCACTACCATGAACATTTCATGGACCTTGGGGTCACTTGCCATCGTCTCGAGAGTAGTCTGAAGAGACATTGAGGCAGTCAGTCTTTCTTTTGTATCGAACTCACTTCGCAAAAGAAAGTCAGACAGCTTAGGGAGGTCCTTGCCGAACTGACGTCCGGCAATATCAGCCTCCAACTTTTCCCACTTAGAACGTAAGATGGACGTCCTTCCAATCTTTGTGGTCCATAGGCAGGGCCAGCGACAAGGGTTTACACTCCTCTAGGGAGGGGCAAGACTTGCCGGCCTCGATTGCTTTTAGTACAGCCAGAAACCCTTTCTGTAAAAGGGGGAAGGCTCTAGTAGGCGAGGACACAAAGGAAGGGAGCTTCCTATTCAATGCAGCTACCTTTGAGTTAGAGAAGCCCCTCTCTTTCATCGAAGATGAAAGTAGAGCTTGAGCCTTAGCATGGTCATCACTATGACCTCCTTCGGCTCTGCCTCCTCCTTTGAAGCTGGTTCCTTCCTCAGCCGGACATAACAGTCCGGATATGGTGCCTTGCTGGGCCAGAATTCCACCCTCCAGGGGAACTGAGCCCAGCATATCCGAGATGACGATCTTTCCAGTCGTCATCGACATGTGCTCAGCATACCTCCATGGGTTAGCATCCGAGCACAAAGGAAGGTCTTTCACATTGAGCTTTTCTGGGGCCCATGTGATTCTGCAAGGCACTGCATTCGCAGTTCCATTGCAGCCGCCTTCTCCTGATTCTCCTTCTGCATTTGTTGGATCATTCCAACAATAGAAGAGAGGGCCTGTCCCAGCTCTACTGGGAGACCGGCCGATGTAGAGGGGCTTGAACTTCATCCTGGGCTTCTGCAAGGAGGTCTTCCTCCTGACACCCGTCCACATCAGATATCCTGTCATTTAGCTGGATGTCTTGCATCGCGACCGCGACATCAGCATCCACCTGGATCTGAACTTAGGGGATCTCCTCTTGAGGCTGGGGAATCACTGCATCAGCTGATGCCTTAGGGAAAAGATACGCCCTCATCTTCTCACTTGGAAGATAAGGGCCAGAAGTGTACTTTTGGAAGCCCCTTACCCAGGTACGAAGCTTCTTCCTAGCTATTTAAATGTCTCATTAATCAGGTTAGTGCACACAGTACATACCTGAGGGTCCCAATACCGGAGATCATCCTTGGAGACAGCGTATGCTGCGTGTCTCCTACAAAACTCATGTCCGCAGAGGTTCTTGCTGCTGACATTGCAGAAAGCACTTCCCCACTTCGGAGTGTCCTTCTGTAAAGAGAAGAAATTTCCATGAGTATCAAGTGAACTATGTATCACTGGATATGCATAGTATAGCATAACAATTCAGAAATTAAAGACACACACTTGTGTTTCCCTCACAACCCATTGCTGCAGCCTTCCAGATAATAAAATCAAAATGGTTTATCTCTACTAGAGTAACCAATGCAAAGTTTCCAGAGGAAACAGGTGGAGCTCACACCTAGGCAATGATTTTAAAATCCGGGATAATAGACAGGGAAGAACTCTGCTTCTTGTCTGAAGGCAACAGCAAAGGGCCGTGCAAGAAAACACAATAGTGTTAGAAGATACAGTGCTGTACCTAAACTTTTACTATAGTTTTCTTCTTACTGTATATGCTATACAGAAGAATACTAGTACAGTATAGGAGGATGTGTGCCGGCCTGCCTTTGCCGGCCAGCACACACCACAATTAGCTTTAAAGTATACTACTTAACAGCTATAGGGCGGCAGCCCTCTGGTTCAAATGCCTGTGCCGGCGGCAGCAGCTGCCGGCCAGCAACAGCCAGTGTTGGCCGGCAATGATTGCCGGCCAGCAACTACACAAGGTAGTACCCAGCTGCCGGCCACACTCTTGGTGACCGGCAGACAAGGACTGACATAAGCCGGCCGGCAAAGGTACAAGACCGATGCCAGCCGGCAGCAAAAGAACCAGAAGACTACACCTGCCCGGCTGCCGGCCTCATAGGCCGGCAGCCGGGACAGGTACAGCACTAGAAGAAAATAGAATGGATGCCGGGATAAGAGTGTACACAACCCCCCGAGCCCGGCAACCGAAAGAGTGCATATAAGGAAGGGGAGAAACTTAATTCAGGCTTCCTTGACCAATGCCGTCCGGCTCTGCCGGCAGGCATGGATGAGGGACCAAGAGAGGTCCGGGCAGCACTCGAAAACATAAGACCCTTGCCGTCCAGCATCTCTGCCGGCCGGCAATGGGCTTAGTCAATTCCACATCCCAACCTATACTAGGTCCAGAAGTAGAATGACGTACAGTACAGTAATACCCCTGCCGGCCAGCTCTGCCGGCCGGCAAGGTACAGTACAGTAATGGCTAGGCCATTACGGAGATAGAGGGGGAAGGGACAAGAGGGTCCTGCCAACCTTGCTTTAGTGACAGATCACCCGCAGCCAAGAACTTTGTCTTAGCCTAAGGGAGATCTAAGGGAAAGGGCCAGCACAGTAGTATAATACTTGCCAGCTTCCAGAGCACCAAAGCAAGGAAGGCGTTGCTACTCCCAAGGGAAGATTTTATCCTCCCCGAGAACAGCAACAGGACTTAGTCTGGTCGATCACAAAAGAAGGAATCATAACTTACAGAAACCTTCGATAGTGACCTAAGGGAGCTAAGCTCCCTTTGTAAGTGTTAGGTCAGCGAGGGAGACTCTGCCCCAAGCCAGACAACACGGACTCAGACTAAAAACTCTGTTGTTCTGTCCCTCTTTGAACCAGACTTTGCTGGAACAGGAAGGTACGGTAACACCCTAGTATAGTTTTATCGAAAATAAATTCGGAAAAAACCACTTAGGGATAAGCCCAAGGCTTAAACAGAGGGAAAGGGATTGCATACCTTCTCCGAAGAAAAGAAAGCAACCGGGGAGTATAATAAAGTATACTAAGGCTCCATAAGCAATTAGCCTAGGCACCAAGAGAATCGATTACCTAATTCACCGAAACTCTCACGTATACAATCTTGGAAATATTCCACACAGTCTAAAATGTATAAAATATAGCCTAAAGCTTCAATAAAATTTTAATTACACTCGGAAAAACCAAAATCATGCATTAAGTACTAGGACCAAACGACTAGGCTACATGGCCTAGCGTAGGCCAGAATGGCGAATACTTCGCCAAATAATACTAAGCACGAAAGGAAATCCTATGTAAAGCTAAATAGCTAAAATTTATTAAGCAAAACAACCAGAAATGTCACTCTGACTAACTAATTTATACCTAGCGAGTGACAGTGTCCAGGACACCTCTGGTAGGCTACGGCTCTTGTATCAAAGATTAATCCCATTAATCACTCAAAATTTTACCAAGAGCCTACATTTATACATAACAGACACTATACTCAACTTATCCGAGGTCAACGAAGACGAAGAAGCCATGAAAAGCTGAATAAATCCAAGATTTGCGAGAAAAACAGGAAAAAACACCGAGTTGTTAAGCTACGCAAAAAGGAATACAGATGGCGCCAGGATTGGCGCCAGGCACGCATACGAATCGGGGGATAGGGAAGCCTTGGGAGCGGCTCCCCTTTTTCTTTCCCGAATTCGTATCTCGTCAATCTCCCTCCTACGAGACGAATCTCTGTTCAGGTCGTAGATTGCCATGTGACGTGTCTAGAATACGTCCTCTGATATGTCGCGATATCCCTTTCAAGAGGGATACTCGCTCCATGAGTTAGAATTCTGGTACCTTAAGGTAAATTCTCTGGGAATATCGCCGTAGTTGTAATATACCCTAGGAAGCTACCCTATAGGAACTTCCATCAGGACGACATGGCTTGAGCCCAAAAATATATATAGATATATATATACGTATATGTATATGTATACATATATATATATATATATATATATATATATATATATATATATATATATATATACGTATATGTATATATATATATATATATATATATATATATATATATATATATATACATATATATATATATATATATATATATATATATATATATATACTGTATACACACACACACACACACACATATATATATATATATATATATATATATATATATATATATATATATATATATATATATATATATACTGTATACAATGTCTGGATTCTCTTACCGACCTCAGGATAACAGCCCATGGCAAAATCAAACATAGAAAATAGCTTCCTGCCAGCCGGGACTCGAACACTGGTTCAGGAAACTTGAATAAACAGTGACACCACATGGTCACGAAGAAAGATGAAAGACAATGACAATTTTTCTTTTCTTATACCGGTCGAATTCCGGTTTTTTGTACTTAGATTTGAAATCAACCTATTTTCACCATCGTAGTTAATTAGTATATCTGTGACTTCGCATTCGATTAATGATAAATTTTGCCCATTTAGACATGTTTTTTCATATTCAAGTGCGCCATATATTTTTGATACATTATGGTCGGGACTCTCTTACCGACCTATGGATCAGAGTACATATATTTTTGATACATTATGGTCAGGATTCTCTTACCGACCTCTGGATCAGAGACCCAGGCGAAGCATACAAAGACAATAGCTTATGACCGGCTGGGAGTCGAACCATGGTCTAGGATACTTGTATGAAAAGTGACATCACTTGGCCAGGAAAAAATATAAAAGTCAATGACTCTACTTATTCCTATCAAATTCGGGTTTTTTTTGCGTTTAGAATTGAAATCAACCCATCTTCACCATCGTAGCTAATTGGTATGTTTGTGATTTGGCATTCGATTAATGATAAATTTTGCACATTTAGACGTGTTTTTCATATTAAAATAAGTCTTATATTTTTCAAACAATAATATCTAGATTCTCCTACCGACCTCGGGATCTGAACCCCTACAGAATTACCACAAAGACAATAGCTTCTGACCGGACAGGAGTCGTAACCAGGTCCAGGAAACTTGTATGAACAGTGACATACCCCTTGGTCACGAAGAAAGATAAAAGACAATGACAAAATCTTATGTACTTATAACTGTCGAATTCATTTTTTTGTACTTAGAATTGTTATGGACCCATCTTCACCACCACAGATAATTGGTATGTATGTGACTTGGCATTCAATTAATGATAAATTTTGCACATTTAGAAGTGTTTTTCATATTCAAATGTGCCATATATTTTTGGGATTCTCTTACCGACCTGGGGATCAGAGCCCAAGGCAAAATCACAAAAAGACAATATATTCTGAACGGCCAGGAGTCGAACCCTGGTCCAGGAAACTTATATGAATAGTGATATACCAATTGGCCACGAAGAAAGATAGTAGTCAATGACCATTCTTCTGTATTTATAACTATCGAATTCAGGTATTTTGTACTTAGAATTTAAATCAACCCATCTTCAACATCGTAGCTAATTGGTATGTGTGTGACTTGGCATCCAATTATTTATAAATGTTGACCATTTAGACGTGTTTTTTATATTCAAATAAGTCGTACATCTTTTATACACTAATGTCTGGATTATCTTACCGACCTCGGGATCAAAACCCCACGAGAAAATCAAACAAAGACCTCAGCCTCTGATGAGTTGGGAATTGAACCCTGGTCCCGGAAACTTGTATGAACAGTGACAAACCACTTTACCATGAAGAAAGATAATAGTCAATGACAATTCTTCTGTACTTATACCTGTCGAATTCAGGTTTTTGTACTTGGAATTGAAATCAATCTATCTTCACCATCGTATATAATTGGTATGTTTGTGACTTGGCATTTGATGAATGAAAAATTTTGTATATTTAGAAGTGTTTTTCAAATTCAAATAAGCCATAATTTTATTGATACACTAATGTGTGCATTATCTTCCGGACATCGGGATCAAAACCCCAGGCAAAATCCCACAAAGACCATAGTTTGTGACCAGCCAGGAGTCGAACCCTGGTCTAGGAAACTTGTATAAATAGTGACATACCACTTGGTCATGAAGAAAGATGAAGGTCCATGACAATTCTTCTGTACTTATATCTGTCGAATTCAGTTTTTTTGTAGTGGAATTGACATGAACCCATCTTCACCATCGTTGCTAATTTGTATGTTTGTGACTTGGCATTCGATTAATGATAAATTTGGCCCATTGAGACGTGTTTTTAATATTCAAATGCACCATATATATATGATACATTAATGTTCGAATTCTCTTAACAACCTCAGGATCAGAGCCCCAGGCGAAATCACCCAAAGATGATAGCTTCTGACCGGCCATGAGTCAAACCATGGTCCAGGAAACCTGTATGAACAGTGAACTACCACTTTGAAATGAAGAAAGATAGAAGTCAATGACAATTCTTCTCTACTTATATCTGTCGTATTCAGGTTTTTTGTACTTGGAATTGAAGTCAACCTATTTTCACCATTGTAGCTAAATGTGATGTTTTTGATTTGGCATACTATTGATAAATTTTGTACGTTTAGACATTGGTTTTCATAATCAAATGCATCATTAATTCTTTATACATTATATTTGGATTCTCTTACCCAGCTCGGGATCAAAGCCCAAGGCAAAATCACACAAAAACAATAGCAGCTGACCTGCCAGGAGTCGAACCCTGGTCTAGGAAACTTATATGAACATTGACATACCACTTGGCCATGAATAAACATAAAATTTAATGACAATTCTTCTGTACTTAATCGAATGTCAAGTCATAAACATTCCAATTAGCTATGATGGTGAATATGGGTTGATTTCAATTCTAAGTATAAAAAACCTGAATTCGACAGATATAAGTACAGAAGAATTGGCGTTGACTTTTATCTCTCCTCTTTGCCAAGTGGTATGTCACTGTTCATTCACGCTTCCTGGACCAGGGTTCGACTCCCAGCCGGTCAGAAGCTATTGGCTTTGTGTGATTTCGCCTGGGGCTCTGATCTTGAGGTTGGTAAGAAAATCCAATCATTAATGCATCAAAAATATATACCTCATTTGAATATGAAAAATACGTCTAAATGTGCAAAATTTATCATTAATCGAATGCCAAGTCAAAAACATAGCAATTAGCTAAGATAGTGAAGATGGGTTGATTTCAATTCTATGTACTAAAAACCTTAATTCAACACGTATAAGTATTGAATAATTATCATTAACTTTTATCTTCCTTTGTGACCAAGTGGTATGTCACTGTTTATACAAGTTTCCAGGACCAGGGTTCGACTCCGGGCCAGTCAGAAGGTATCATCTATGATTTTGCTTGGAGCTCTGATCCCGAGGTCGGTAAGAGAATCCAAGCATTAATGTATCCAAAATATATGGCATATTTGAATTTAAAAACATGTCTAAATGTGCTAAATTTATTATTAATCGTATGCCAAGTCACAAACATACCATTTAGCTACGATGGTGAAGATGGATTGATTTTAAATTCTATGTACAAAAAACCTGAATTCGACATGTATAAGTACAAAAGAATTGTCATTGACTTTTACATTTCTTCGTGGGAATGGGATGTCACTGTTCATACAAGTTTACTGGACCAGAATTCGACTCCCCTTTGATCAGAAGCTATTGTCTTTATGTGATTTCGACTGGAGCTCTGATTCCGAGGTCGGTAAGAGGATCTAGAAATCAAGGTATCAGAAATATATGGCTCATATGAATATGAAAAACACGTCTAAATGTGCAGAATTTATCATTAATCGAATGTTAAGTCACATACATAGTACTTAGTTACGATGGTGAAGATAGGTACATTTTAATTCTAAGTACAAAAGACCTGAATTCGACAGGTAGAAGTACAGAAAAATTGTTATTGACTTTTATCTTTCTTCGTGGCCAAGTGGTATGTCACTGTTCATACAAGTTTCATGAACCAGGGTTCGACTACCGACTTGTCAGAAGATATTGTCTTTGTGTGATTTCGCCAGGCTCTCTGATCCCGAGGGTAGTAAGAAAATCCAGACATTAATATATACAAAATATATGGCTTATTTAAATATGAAAATCACGTTTAAAGGTGAAAAAATTATCATTAATCAATTGCCAAGTCACAAGTATACCAATTAGGTTCAATGGTGAAGACGGGTTGATTTAAATTACAAGTACAAAAAAACCTGAATTCGACAGGTTTATGTACAGATGTAATGTCATTGACTCTCATCTTTTTTCATGGCCAAGTGGTATGTCACAGTTCATACAAGTTTCCTGGACCAGGGTTCGAGTCCCGATCGGTCAGAAGCTATTGTCTTTGTGTAATTTCACCTGGGGCTCTGATCCTGAGGTCGGTAAGAGAATCCACACATTAATATAATAAAAATGTATGGCTTATTTGAATATGAAAAACGTGTTTAAAAGTTAAAAATTTATCATTAATCGAATGCCAAATCACAAACATACCAATTACCTGCAATGGTGAAGATGGGTTGGTTTTAATTCCAAATCCAAAAACACTGAATTCGACAGATATAAGTACAGAAAAATTGTCATTGACTTCAATCTCTCTTTGTGGCGAAGTGGTAAGTTATTGTTCATACAAGCATCCTGGACCAGGGTTCGACTACCGGCTGGTCAGAAGCTATTATCTTTGTGTGATTTCGCCTGCGGCTTTCATCCAGATGTCGGTATGAGAATCCAGACATTAATGTATCAAAAATGTATGGCTTATTTGAATACGAAAAACGCATAAATGGGCAAAATTTATCATTAATCAATTGCCAAGTCACAAACATACCCATTAGCTACTATGGTGAAGATGGGTATATTTCAACACTAAGTAAAAAAAACCTGAATTCGACAGGTATACGTAGAGAAGAATTGTCATTGACTTTTATCTTTCTTCGTGGCCAAGTGGTATGTCACTCTTCATACAAGTTTCCTGGACCAGGGTTCGACCACCGGCTGGTCGGAAGCTATTGTATTTGTGTGATTTCGTCTAGGGCTCTGGTCTCAAGGTTGGTAAGAGAATCCAGACATTAATGTATTGAAAATATATGGCTTATTTAGTTATGAAAAACGTCTAAATGTGCAAATTTTACTATATATATATATATATATATATATATATATATATATATATATATATATATATAGATAGATACATGGGTGTTTGTATATACACAAAACTAGAGTTGTGTTTTCCTCTAAGATACTGATAATACTTCATTAAGGCAATGTGACGCGATTGTTACAATTATTAAAAGAAATATGACGTCCTTAAGACGACCTCATGCATATAGCATATCTTTCCTGACCTCCATCTAATTTCATCATTATTCAAGACATTCCTCTCCCCAAATTCGCTTCCAGTGCTGCAAGTGCAGACAGTTCAGTGAGTAACGATTGAAGATTTGCATAGGAATTTGATGTAGCTTGGATGCTATTCTGGAGAAATATTTCATGTTGAATATTGATTTATGTGTATTCCAGATGTTGAAGATTCAAGCATATCGATAAGCGTTATGATACATAAATGTACATTCATTTACCATTCAAATATATATGGAAATACACTCAAATGAGTATCCATATTAACCAAGAAATATAAATAGTACATACACAGGCCATATATACCTACATAAATTTGGTATATCTATATATAACTTTGTATATAAATGTACATGTACACCAGAATTTTTTTTTATAAAATCTCTACATTCACGTGCATGTAAACAAAAACACTCTCGCACTCACCCATATATATATATATATATATATATATATATATATATATATATATATATATATATATATGTATATATATACATATATATACATATATATATATATATATATATATATATATATATGCATATATATACATATATATATATATATATATATATATATATATATATATATATATATATATATATATATATATATTCCGTAGAAGAGAAGTACTTGAGACATTAACTGTTTTAAGGCAAAACATTTGTTTTTCTACATCTTTTCTTGTATATAAGCATATAAACTTACGGAGAAGAAAATATTTGTAACTGTCCTTGTCTATTTATTAAATATTCAAAAGCTGAGTAAAGCCCGAATTGCCTTTTCAATGCATATTTACAGATTAATAATTATTCTTATATATTGGTAGCATGCTCATGGAATCACAATATAAAAATATTCTAAAAACAACAAAATACTTGGCAAATAAATAGGAAAATTTTGAGATTTCTTCACATAATTGGATTTTGAGTCTAAGCAAAAATCTTGAATTCGACAGAAATATATCCCCACAACCGAGTTGGCTAAGTATCGAATGCTTACTTTTATTTCTATACTTCTGTACGCCATATGCTCAGATCCCGGGCTGTGCATACATACGTATCACTAAGAAGTAATTAGTCTATGAATATGTGATTCCATGGAGGAGCAAATTAAACATTGAACAGTGATTGTAGGTTATTTCAATGGCAACTCATGTCCATTGGTTGCCCAGTTTCCACCAACCCTATGGACATTGCATATTGGTGATGGCTCAAAGCAAATCCTCCCACAAGGTTAAGGAAGCCACGCTCAGAAAGGTATATATATATATATATATATATATATATATATATATATATATATATATATATATATATATATATATATATATACACGAGTGTATATGTTACAGTGAATCTGTATAATCAGGGAATATATATATTCTCTGATATTTTCAGGGAATGTGCATAATGTCTGATTCACTCAGAGGATATGTATATTCCCTGAAATTTTTAGTGAATATACATATTCCCTGATTATTCGGCCTTATTTTTATACAGATTTCCTGAATCGTGTTTGGTATGAAAGAACAATGAAATAAATAGCTGAAACGATAAACAAAGCCTTGTTTTCACAATGTAAACTTGAATGTAAACACAATGTAAACCACTGAACTAGCGAACCATGGTAGGAGTCCATCTAATTACCACCTTCCAACCCCAGTGCTATACCCCCCCCCCCCTCAACACTACAAGGTCAGGCAAAGTTTAACTCACCAGTCATATGCCATCCTTCCTACTGTCAACACCATGGCAAATCCTACTGAGCGTGATTTACAAGCACATTTTTGCGAAGAATTATTCCAAAGAAGTGAAGGAAAGAGATCTGTCTTGCTTCCAAAACAAGAGTATAATTAAATTATTTCAGAACTGACAGCAATTGACAAGTCAGGCAAAAAGACGCCTCATGAATACTACCTTCTGAAGAAGTATGAGATCCTCAAGTGTGGTGATGTTCTCAAGTTGATTAGAAGACGGACTGCCAATGAAGATCCTATCTATTTTGCTACATTGGAGGATACATTTGACATTATTAAGCGTGCTCATATTGCAACTGGCCACGGAGGGCGCGATAAGATGGTAAAGGAATTATCTAAAAAGTATGCCAACATTACCCATGATGCAATATCTATTTACAAATCACTGTGCATCGAATGTCAGCGTAAACGTAAGCGACCAACAGCCAAAGGGGCTGTTGTTCGACCTATTCTGACAAAGAACTTTGGCTCCAGATCACAAGTTGACCTTGTAGACATGCAGGCAATGAAGCAAGGCAACTATAAGTGGATAATGGTCTACCAAGATCATCTTACAAAGTTCTGTGTATTGAGACCTCTCACATGAAAACGTGCTGCAGAAGTTACGTATCAGCTGTTGGATATTTTTCTTTTACTTGGTGCACCGGAAATTCTACAAAGTGACAACGGATCGGAGTTTACTGCTTGTGTTATTACAGAACTTGAACTGCTTTGCCTGATCTCGTAGTGGTTCATGGAAAAACTAGACATCCTCAGAGCCAGGGGTCAGTTGAACGACCAAACTGTGATATTAAAGATATTCTGGTAGCCTGGTTGAGTGATAATAATACAACAGACTGGACAGTTGGTTTAAAATTTGTACAGTTTCAAAAAAACTCTAGCTACCATTCTGGCATTATAAGGTCACCATTTGCTGCATTGTTTGGATCCGATGCAAAAGTAGGACTGATGACTTCAGCTCTTCCACATGATGTAATTCACCGTCTCCAAAGTGAGGACGATTTGCTGGCAGTAATTACGGAAGACAGAACTTCAGATGAATCACCTGCTGTCGAACCAGTTACAGCTAAACCACCTGCTGTCGAACCAGTTACTGCTGAACCACCTGCTGCCGAACCACCTGCTGTCGAACAAGTTACTGATGAACAAGTTACTGCTGAACCACCTGCTGTCAAACAAGTCACTGCACTGGGAGTATTGTGCACGACTGTGATTAGAGGTTAGTCAGTAGGGTATCCTTATGGTCGAACGGATAACAAATTTCCCTCAATACACTGTATTTTTATGTTATTATGTGGATTGTAGGGAGTGTAATGTTCTCTCTCTCTCTCTCTCTCTCTCTCTCTCTCTCTCTCTCTCTCTCTCTCTCTCTCTCTCTCTCTCTCTCTCTGCAGCTGTCGAACCACCTGCTGTCGAACCAGTTACTGCCGAACCATCTGCTCTCGAACCAGTTACTGCTGAACCACCTGCTGTCGAACCAACATTACCTCTCAGCAAAAACGTGCGTGCAAAGCACAGCTTTCACAAGCTGAACATATGGTTAAACGAAGTCGTCGTATTATGGACCGTGGAAGCGTCGGGAACAATGTAACGATTCCGATACCAATGGTGGATAGGGGTCGTGGGGATCCAAGGAATATCATGGGAATAATTATGGATATTGACGAAAATGACAATTACACGATTGCAGTGAAGAGTGGTATACTGAGTGGGAAATATACCAGGAATCAGTTTGATTTATGTACGTATGAACTGTATTCAAAAGACCATGTGACAACCGATAGGATTGTTTCACTTCGAACTGCTGTGCAGCAAGAGTCGAAGTCAGGTGGTCAAGGTTTCGCCAAATGCAACTGTGCTGGTTCAAAACGTTGTCAAACAAATCGATGTAAATGTTTTAAGCTGAAAGTTAAATGCAACTCACGATGTCATGCAAGTTTGCATTGTGAAAACAAGGCTTCGTTCTAAATATTAGAACGATCCTTATTATTTTTTTACTAGTTTTATTTTGAATTAGTATTTTGTGACAGACAAGTTTTATTTTCTGTTCATAATAAATTTTGTTACATCCAAGTGTTTTATGTGATGACAAAAATATTACAGAGGTGTATTACTGTTTTTAGTGATTTATTCCATTATTCTACCATACCATACAAGCTTACATTGTGAAAACAAGGCTTTGTTTATCGTTTCAGCTATTTATTTCTTTGTTCTTTCATACCAAACACGATTCAGGGAATCTGAATAATAATAAGGCCGAATAATCAGGGAATATGTATATTCACTAAAAATTTCAGGGAATATACATATCCTCTGAGTGAATCAGACATTATGCACATTCCCTGAAAATATCAGAGAATATATATATTCCCTGATTTTACAGATTCACTGTAACATATATATATATATATATATATATATATATATATATATATATATATATATATATATATATATATATATATATATATATATATGTTTCTACTCAACTGTGCTCACTTAATCCAGACAATGCGCCATTTTTGTTTGCCGTGGCCAATAGAATCATCCATGGCGTGTCCGGAAAAGTCGCCGTAGGAAAACTCGCCTCAGGAATTTTCGCCTCGGGAAATTTTGCCCAATAGGAAAAATCACCGCAAGACAATTTTGCCGTAAAACAAGTATTTGTGATAAAAACATTTTGGTTTCTGAAGTACCATTTTATCTCTTTCAAACAACCAAGTTTGGCTTTTGAAGTTTCGATAAGTAAACAACCAATAAGGAAATCAAGTAAATTTTTTTTATCTTTGATTTTATCTTTCTAAAAGTTTTTAATATATTCGACTATAGTTTTTTGTAGGCAGCCAACCCAAGACGATGGTGTATCAAATGAAAACTAGTAGAGGAGGACTGAAATTAGTTGACGATCTTAACTATATTTACCGATTAGATCGAAAATACGGTGAGAAAACATATTGGAAATGTGATTATATCGAGTGTAAAGCAAGAGTGCATACCCAGTTGGAAGATGATAGTGTATCTATAGACAAAATAGTCGGCGAGCATTGCCATCCTTCTCATCCATCTAAGCCTAAAGTTTACAAAGCAAAAACAAAAATGAAATCAATAGCCACCAATTCACAAACCTCTGCACGGTCCGTAATTGCAGAGGGTGCATCTGGTTTAGATTCAAATGCATTGGCGTTGCTGCCCACTAAAGCACATTTGTCGCGCAGTATTAGAGGCTGGGGGCAAAAGGAAAATCAAGCTCCTCCGATCCCAACTGGAAGAAGTGGGTATATTATACCAGAAGAATATAAATTTCTTGAAAATGGTGATCAGTTTTTATTATACGATAGTGGGGAAGATTGTCCAGACAGAATTTTAGTTTTTGGCACAAAAGCTGGGCTAGACGACCTTGAAAATACAAGGACTGGGCGTGTGACGGCACGTTTAAATGCAACCCAGAGATATATTACCAATTGTTCACATTACATATTGTTATAAAGAATATTAGTATACCACGTATTTTTTTCTTGCTACCTGACAAATCTCAGTGCCTTGAAGGACTTACGCCCATCATTACAACCCGAAACCTTGATGGTCGATTTTGAAAAAGCAAGTATTAACGCTTTTTCTGCTGTATTTCCAACAGTAAAAGTAACAGGTTGTTTATTTCATATAGCTAAGAATATCTATAGGCACATTGCGGATCTCGGTTTAAAGTCGCGTTATCAAACAGACGCAGAATTTAACAACAAAATCAAATGTTTCACCGCCTTAGCTTTCCTTCCTGTGCAAGATGTTATTGATGGATTTATCGAGCTATCAGATGATGACGATTTACCCCAAGAATTAGTATCTTATTTCGAAACGCACTATATAGGAGGAGAACGGGGTAGAGGAGAGCGAAGACGAAGAGTGGAGCCTACTTTTCCTATTGCATTATGGAATGTTTTTGAACGAGTTGAGCATAATAGAAGCAGAAATAATAAAGTATCTTATAAATGGTCTATGTATTTTCATTTGATCATAGTAAATAAATAAAAAAAAACATTTACTCTATTTCCTTATTGGTTGTTTACTTATCGAAACTTCGAAAGCCAAACTTGGTTGTTTGAAAGAGATAAAATGGTACTTCAGAAACCAAAGGCTTTTTATCACAAATACTTGTTTTACGGCAAAATTGTCTTGCGGCGATTTTTCCTATTAGGCGAAATTTCCCTAGGCGAGAATTCCTGAGGCGAGTTTTCCTACGGCAAACTTGTTTACGGCTAATTTTCCTAAAACCCATCCAAGGGCGGACCTCACAGCTTCTTCTCGTGGCTCTGATAGACTTGTGATCATGAATCAGCGGAGGTTCCAATTTGCCTGTCATTGACTACCTTGGAAAGAAATAACGGAAATGGAGACTAAATCCTTGATAATAACCTTCAGGAGCTTATCCCGTCTACTGTTTCAGGACTTCGCCAGATAAATTGGCTGATATCTTTAGATTCGACACGAAACATGTAACTTCTCAACTATCACTTTCCTTAGATTGTCGGAAAAATGGCTGCCTAGATTTTTGTTATGTAACCGTATACGAAATCCACCATTATGCATAATTATTAGTAAATTTGCATACTAACGTATACTTTTGTTAACATGCGTACTAACTGAAAAATTCCAGTATATGTTGCACAATTACTAAAAGTTTAGTAATTAGTAAAATAATGGTTATAAACATGATTAATGTGCAAAATTAAGACGGTAATAAATCTCTTTAACGGTAGGTATAAAAGCATGATTTATTCATGATTTATTGCTAAATTTGAACGGGGCATAAGAAGGGGTTTAAAATGGCCACTATTATTGTAATAATTTGGCCAGAATCCCTTGACAAATACTAAGTTCGAAAAATCTTTAATAGTGTGCATATCAAATGCAAAATAATTTAAATTGATCATATTTCTCAGTACTATTAAAGAATATACTAAGTGCATTTGACAAGACAATTATAATTACTATTTATCCCATTTTATTCTTTATAAACATAGACAATGGACAGATCAGTTACTTTCCGTTAATGTGTGGAAGGGGATCTGAACATCCGATACTCTGTAAAGGAGTCATTCTTTATCATATTTCAGCTGATTCGATGACTGTTTTTTATCTAGATATGCATATATGTCATTTCATTTGTTGAATCTCTTTTCTATATATGTGATGAATAATTTTGTTTATGTTACAATTCTTAAAAATTATGTCTTGATAAATGTTTGTTTTTTCCTAGGAGTTCCACATCCCTCTAAAATCTGTATTCAGCTTTTCCTCTATATATAAAAAAAAAAGAAAAAAAAATTTCGTTTAACGGTTGGCATAAAGCCTTAGTGGTTTTACGCTTACATCTTAAAAACCATTCCTAAAATACTTTCCCATGAAATTAAAATATTGCATGGACTAATAAAAATAGATAGAAGATAGAACAATAGTAAATGAAATCACAACGTTCATGTTTATCAATATATTTTCTAAACAACTTAGTTTAGGTAATCGAATATTTAATAGGTATTGATAATTATAATATAGGTGAATAAGAAGAACATGATGGTAAAGTTGATTAAATACCATAAAACTTCTGCTTAATCTACAAGGGCAAATATTATTTACTATGGCGTAATTCTATAAAGATTGAATTTTTTGCTACTCTGTAAAAACATCCGGAAAAAAACCGTTAAAATCTTGAATAAATCCTGCCACATATTTACCGTTTTTAAAACCGATATATGGATGTAAAGAGTGATAATAAGGTTACCAATTCTTAAAAGATAATAATAATGTAGGGAAAAAAATACGGTCGCCTGGATTTTACAGAAATACAGCAGAGAACAGTATATGTTTACGGAGAGTTTCCAATTAAAATTACGTTTTTTTTTTTTTTAACAGTGTACTTTCTATAGGAAATATAGAAAATTCATTAGATAACGTATACTATGCATAGTAAATAACGCATGGTAATTTTGACCAATTCTTGTACATATTTGAGTAAATATAGGATATACATTTGTGTAAATAGCTGCTGTATTGCCATTGAAACTTTTAATTTTCGATTAAAAATATCTTTTTTCCTTCAATACAAATTAATATTACAAATAAAGTGCCCGCTATCCTAATAAGTATTGATAGTTTTCAAAATTGCATTGCATTGCAAAACAGGCAATTTTCCGAATGCAATTCTATTCCAATGAGTAATTAGGGTCCTTAAAAGTAACTGTGGCCACAATTATGAAACAATATCCTGAGTAAAAGACCTCCTTATAGGATTTGCCTTCCATCTCCCAACTAGGGTATAATAATGCTTTATTCAGATGCAGTTTTATCAGGTAATCAATCATTATCTCTTGTATCTATCAAGCAGTAATTCTTACATTATAATATAATGTATACATTATCAATCAAATAAATCACATTTCATATGATAATTATGATATCTTTCAATATCATTATATTGATTTTTAAGGTATTAAAAATAAATAGATTCTATTGAAATTCCTTTAAGTAATATCTTTTTGCAATTTCATAGGAAAGTTTTGTATTAATGTGAATGGATACATATCAATTGAGTAATTCAGTATACTGTGTATGAAAGTATTCAGGCTAAAAGCATTTCATTACCCTTCAAATATAAATAGGAAATAGGATATATAACTTCAATGGTCGAATAAAAGGAGATGAAAGATTAAAATGTAAAATCTTAGAAATAGTGTAAACAACATACTCTGTGCTGTAACGACCAGAAGTTTAATAATCTCTCAATATCTCATCAGCTTTAGGAACTGGAGGTAATTACCTCTCTTAATGACCTTGGAATATCTCCAAGTGAAATTAGTCCTATAATGAATTCGATCATTCCAAGAGATAAATTCTGCTTCTCTGAATTGCTTTTCTTTGCCACCTCTGCTTCAGAGTTGATTCATGGCAGGAAACGCATTCAGAGTAAGGATGTTCATTACTACTACTTGTTTAATGGGATTCAATCCTAACCTTAAATACCCACGCCCACTCGATACAGTTGCTGAATATGACTTTCTTACTTAGCTATACTGTAGGTGAAGGGAAATGCGTATATTGTAAGTATGTTCTATATTATTTAAATACGAATATACGTGGCAAATGCCTAGCCAACTACAATCATAATACGGTTGGCAATTAGAGATTATATATATTAAATCCTTTACATTTCTATTTGGCATATTGTAATTTCAAATAAGTAAAAGAATAATGATATATTACAGTTACAATTTTTTTCAACTCCTAAAATGATTACATTAGTACGAACTATTTTGTTAAAGTTATTTGATCAATTAAGCATTACAGACTGCTTCATATTAATTGAAGCATAAGAATTAAAACTGCTACGGTGTCCAGCTTATATTGACATTAATGTGCTTTAATGATAAACGAGGATGAGGAATTAAATACGATATCATTGAGTGATGCAATAAAAAAAATAGTAGTGAGAATGAATGTGAAAGAAAATATTTCAACGCTAAAGTACGAATGGAATATTTTTGCCAAAATAGCAAAGTTAACAATAAAGTATTCCTAAGGATTATTCTACGTTCAAAAATAGTTGATTATTGTATCTTTAAGTGCTACGCAATAAGTAACATAATGAGATTATAATGCATTTACAGACTTATATATTCTAAAAAATATGAATGCGTATATGTATGTACACATGTAGACACATACACACACACATATATATATATATATATATATATATATATATATATATATATATATATATATATATATATATATACATATATATATATATACATATATATATATATATATATATATATATATATATATATATATATATATATATATATATATATATATGTATATATATATATATATATATATATATATATATATATATATATATATATATAAACAGTATATATATATTATAATATCTGGATCCCGGGTCTGAATACCCAAAATATATACGATTATGACTCACGAAGTCTGGGCATTAACAAAATAAACTATACTACGGCTCATGACTGGGAACCAAACATATAATATTATATATACTACTCCTGGCAAGTTAATTAACCTCTCAAATTCCAAATCACTTTGTTTGCTTTTACCTTAAAACTGTTAAACTTTAAAACATTAATGCACGAATTCTTACTCCCTTAAATAACTCCCAGACAGCAATATATAAAAAAACTGAATATCCAAAGGTCTTTAACCATACTCAAAACTAAACTGGGTAATTATCTTTAAGTATCAATAACACTTACTTGACTCTCACTGTGGCTTTTAACAAGAAACGAGCAGAAATCCAGTCTTAAATAGTGATGATTTGAATAATATACTTGTTACGAAAATAAATATATTCTATATAATTTACAACACTTTGAAAAGATTTTACATAAAATTAGTCACTGAAAAAAAATTAAGTCTCAACAAAACTTAGATAGGGACAAAATGTTACGATATGAAATTATAAAAGAACTTGACTTAAACTATTATATCAGAATAATTCTTAATCTAAGAAAAGAATTGATACAATGAAAATAATACGAATGCTAGAAACAATGCTGTAATAATACAATTTTTAGGTTTGACTTTAAATGAATAATAATCAACCAGATCACAGTAAAACCCTACAGAACCATTTAGAAAAACTGTTATGCAATGCCAAACTCACCCTTATACAATGTTTGCGACAAAATCACCTTTTAGTCTTGCGGTACACACGATTCGCTTTGGGACACAGATTCACTTAGGAGAGGATATACTAGAACGAACTGAACACTTCCAAAATACACATGAGAGAGAGAGAGAGAGGAAGGCTCCAATTCTAATGCGAACTCTATGTCTATCTGTTTCTCTGACTCTGCCCCATCCTCGGGTCCTCTATATAAGACATTTTGACTAATTCCCGAAGCTTCAAACTTATTTGCAAAACGTGGCGGGTTGTGCTTTGCATCAAAGTTTCCAGCTAGATTAAAATGCTAAAAAGGCGTATCATAGAGAGAGTTTCAGGCAACTCTCAGATAGGCTACACAGCAACGCACCCGCCAGACGACTTCCCCTGTTAGCTCCACCCACCCATTGTCCCGAAATAAAAACAAAGATAACATCCTCTCACTGGGAAATTTGGAATTTTCGAAAACACATGCCGCTGAATATTCTCTCTCTAGCATGACGCAATATATCATGTATTCTTTACATAAATACAATATGGTTGCAAACATAATTTACCACCTTATTAATCTTTGATCATTACTTTTCATCTTAATCACCAAAGTTAAAGGATTATGATCTGAATACAATGTAATTTCTCAATTTTGTGGTTGACTTATGTAAATTAAGAACCTGTTCATTGCTGTGATCAGCGAGAGCAGTTCCATTTCAATTGCCAAGTAGGTTCATGGCTGCTTCTTTATCTTCAATGACATAAGACAAACAGGATGAAGAATTCCTTCCTTATCTTCTTGTATCATGACAGCTCCAGTCCCATTAACCGACTCATCCCCTTTGATAAGGAATTTCTCAGTGAAATCCAGTGCTTGAAGTATCGGTTTTGACGTTGATATGGTCTTCCTCAGATTTTTCCTTTTTCCTGATATCTCAATATCGTAGGTCCAGTCACTGCTTTCCTCCAAAATCCGGAATAGTTCTGTGAACTCGTTGGCAAGGGGGAATCTTCTTTCTGATGTGTAGACCAATACCTGCCGTTCTATTATAACGTGTTTGTTCGTACTTTTCATGCCTAACCTTTTCTTTGCTCATCCTTGCATCGTTTTCACGTCTTCTAGGGAAAATCTCCTTAACTCGTCGTTTCCTTTCCTCAAATCTTCGACATTTCCTTCCTCTATTTCCTCTCGATCCTTCCTTTTTCCTTACAGCATTTTCTCTGCTGCTGTGCTAAAAGGTCATGCAGCCTGTCTGTTCGTATCCATCCTATCAAACCTTTTCTTTGTCCGTCCTTGACTCGTCGTCTTCATGCCTTTTAGGGAAAATCTCCTTATCTCCCTGATCCTTATTCCCAAATTCTTGACAAATTCCCCTTCCGTTTTCTCTCGATCCTTCTATTTTATTGCTATAATTTTCGTCGGTCCTTTCCTCAAGGATTTTGCTCGTACTTCCATCAGGCGTAAGGGAGCTTCCTTGATACTCTCGTTTGGCTTTTCAGCCGTTTGACATACATGAAATGCACAAAAAAACTGGCTCACGTTCTTATGCATGCCAGGCCAGAAAAAGTATTTCATAATTCCTCTCCTTCCTCTTCCTTACCGCCATATGTCACGTTTCATCCGCTATCGTGATTACCTGTTGTTATCTATTACTGTAATAATGTACTATATTATTTCAAGTGTTACAGGTATTGCGCAATATTGCATCATATTGCATGAATAAAATATGTTATGCTTTGTACATAAGTGTAATGATTTATTTTGGTATTAGGATTCAAACATTTGTTGATTATCTCAAAGATAGGATGTAATTCTTTATAGTTTTGTACTGGAGTAGGACTTAAGTCTTTTCGGAGCGATGCTCTTTTGTTTAGCAATGTTTTGGTTTTGTCAGATTGTGTATGACGCTCCACACACACTTAGGAGTCGGCTGTCATACAGCAATGTAGTCACAAAAATTATTAAAAGTGTATTTTAAGAATACCAACGTATCATTAAATCCCACCAAGAAAAATTGACGAGCAAAGATGGGATCAGCTGAGAAATAATTACTAACGATTCTTCATCTATGTTCCAGGTAATTATTATGGTTAATAGAAACATCCTATCAACATATTAATTGACGACCAAAGATGGGATCAGCTGAGAAATAATTACTAACAATTCTTCATCTATGTTCCAGGTAATTATTATGGTTAATAGAAACATCCTATCAAGGACGAACACACGCAGAGGAAACATTGGGCCTTATGTAGATGGAGGGCCAGCACTAGAGAAAGTCCTTTTGCACATCGATGGACAAGAGAAAAATCGGCCAATGAAGATCGTACAAGCAGCAGAACAGGAATTTCATCAAACAAACAAAACCAAAAAGTATATTATGAGTTTGGGTAGGCTATAAAACAGGTAGGAAGTAAACTTGTGACTTTAGAACAGTAGCTTAACCTTTTGTAGATAGTAAGGTAAGACTCAAAATGCCTTTTGACATTGACCATCCTGAACGTTTCAGCATCACCGCTGAGCCCAATTCTGTTGCAACACGATGGCAACAGTGGTGTGAGGAATTTAAGATTTATTTAGAAGCATTAGGGAACATGAAGGATGCCCAAAAGGCATTATTACTTCATACAGCAGGTAGGGAAGTTCGGGAAGTGTTTAGGACTTTGCAGCCTACAGATGACAAAGGTGAAGCTGCAATTAAGGCTCTTACCACATATTTTGCTCCTCAGGTCAATAAATTTTTTGAAAGATACCATTTTTCAGCGCAGGCTTATCAGGAAGAAAATTAAAGTTTAGATGCATTTGTGACTAGACTATAGAATTTATCTGTTTCATGTGAATTTCTAGAGTTAGAAAATGTTATCATAGATCAAGTTATTGCACATTGCACATCACAAGAGCTAATAAAAAAATTATTGCAAGATAAAGATTTAACATTAGAATAGGTATTGATAACAGGCAGACCTTTAGAAACATCAAATAGGCAAAGTAACATAATAGGTAGTTCTACAAGCAATAGAATGGAAAATTCTAAAATTAATACAGTAGGTTCTAAGTGGAAAACCAATGAGAATCAGAGAAGGAATATGTCAAAGCCTAGTCATAGAAAAGTGCCTAACACTAATGTTCATAAATATCAGAATCAAACATATACACAGAAACAACAGGAAAAATCCAAGTATTATAGGTGTGGTAAAACTGATCATCTTGCATACGAAGCAAAGAAATGCCCTGCTACTGGACAAACATGCCAGAATTGCAGAAAGATGGGTCATTTTGTAACTGCTTGTAGATTCCCTAAACAGTACGTAAAGAAAATAAATGCTACAGTTGATACTATTGGTCGAGAGAATAATGCGGAAAATGTTCATGATAATCAGGTTAGGTCAGAAACTGATTTTGCGTTTCGCATTAATTCCGTCAACAAAGGTGCAAAGAAACATATCATGGTAGAAGTAATCATAAATGGTAAACCAATTTTGATGCAAGTTGACACAGCAGCCGATGTATAAATTATGTCTGAGAAAACGGCTAAAAGCCTTCCTAATTTGTTATTAGAAGGTACAAATAAGAGTTTTGAAAGGTTATAATGGTTTTGATATTCAGGTAATAGGTGTTTCGAACGTAGAAGTACAATACAAAGAACAGAAATTAGAGAAAAAGCCATTAACAGTAGTAAAAGGTAATGGACAAACTTTGCTAGGTTTAGATTGGCGACAGTATTTGAAGTTAGATTGGCCTAGTTTTTTTAAGGTTACAGGTAGACAGATGAACACAAAAATGAAATATCTATGGATAATATCATATCAGAGTTTCAAGACGCATTTGAAGATAAAATAGGTCCAGTAAAGAACCCAAAGGCAATTTTAGTTTTGAAACCTGACAGTTCTCCTAGATTTTGTGCTCCGAGACCAGTACCGTATGCATTGAAAAGTGCAGTTGAAACAGAAATCAGGAGATTAGAAAATGAAGGTTCCTGGGAAAAGGTTACATATTCAGATTGGGCTACACCATTAGTTCCTATTGTGAAGGAAAGTGGACAGGTTAGCTTATGTGGAGACTACAAAGTAACGTTAAATCCACAACTGCAAGTAGCTCAACATCCCTTACCAAATCCGAAAGACATGTTTGCATCTATGTCAGGATGCAGTGTTTTTTCTAAATTAGATTTAAGACAAGCATTTAAACAGCTTCTCATAGATGAAACTTCACAAGAATTATGTACAGTAAATACATCATTAGGTTTGTTTAGAGTTTAGACCAAAGAGATTACCTTATGGAGTTGCAAGTAGTCCAGCTGTATGGCAACAAACTATGGATAAGATTTTTTCAGGAATGCAAGGAGTATTCATTTTTATAGATGATATTTTAATTGCTGGTAAAGACACAAGAGAACATAGAGAAAAATTGCAAACAGTTCTGAAGAAGTTGAAGGAACATAATATTAGAGTAAATAAGAGCAAATGTATTTTAGAAGTTGATTCTGTGGAATACTTAGGTTTTATAATAAATGGCAAGGGTATTCACAAAACTGAAGAGAAGATTAAAGCTGTACAATCAACGAAAGTGCCAGAAAATGTTAAGCAATTACAATCATTTCTAGGTTTAGTAACATTTTATGGGAATTTCATTCAGAATTTGTCTACAATTGCACATCCATTGTATAATCTGTTGAATAAGGGTGTAGAATGGAAGTGGACAAAAGAGTGTCAGGAATCTTTTGAAAGAATCAAACAGGAAATAACATCACCTGCATTCTTAGTACATTATCAAATGGATTTACCAGTTAAATTAGTATGTGATGCATCAAATATAGGTTTAGGTGCAGTATTATCTCATGTAATGCTATATGGAACAGAAAAACCAATTGCATTCACTTCTAGAGTATTGAACAAGGCAGAAAGGAATTACTCTCAAATAGAAAAGGAAGGTTTAGCAATAGTTTATGGGGTTAAAAAATTCCATATGTATCTTTATGGTAGGAAAAGGTTCACACTTGTTACAGATCATAAACCTTTATTAGCAATATTGGGTCCAAAAGCAGGTTTACCTACGTTGGTAGCTGCAAGACTACAACGTTGGGCAATTATGTTAGCACCGTAACACTATGATATAGAATACCGTCCAACATCAAACATGGGTAATGCAGATGCTTTATCCAGATTACCCGTAGACAAAGCTCCAGAGGAGTATGATGACAGTGTTCTGTTAATTTCTGTATATGATGTACCCATAACTGCAAAAGGTGTAGCACACAGTACCAAGAGAGACCCAGTACTTAGTAAGGTTTTGGAGAGTTTAATGACAGGTAGGGACTTATGTAGAAAAGAGAAAAATTGTAAACCGTATAAGGACATATGGTATGAACTGAGTGTAACACAAGGAATAGTGATGAGAGGTTCAAGGGTAGTTATTCCTAATTCACTGAGAAATAAGGTTTTGTCTGAAATACATGCTGATCACCAAGGTATTGTAAGATCAAAGTCAATTGCCAGAACTTATGTATGGTGGCCAGGTGTAGATAAAGATGTGGAATCTTATATAAAGAATTGTATGAACTGTGTTATGCAACAGAACAATCCTCACTTTGCTAGAATGCACCCGTGGGAGTTACCCAGGTATCCATGGCAAAGAGTGCATATAGATTTTGCAGGTCCTTTTTTAAATTACTTGTTTATGGTAGTAGTAGATGCTTACAGTAAGTGGCCAGAAATTATCCCAATGAAGACAACGTCTTACGCCACAATAAAAGAGTTAATGCAAATATTTTCTACACACGGTATTCCAGAAAGAATTGTTACAGATAATGGTCCACAATTTACCTCACAAGAGTTTAAAGAATTTTGTAATGTCAATGGTATAAAGCATACATTTTTAGCAACATATCATCCATCAACTAATGGAGAGGCTGAAAGATTTGTCCAAACCTTTAAACACAATATGAAGTGTAGAAAAGCAAATTCAGGTAATATATTTTTGCATGTATCAAAATTTTTATTGTCTTATAGAACAACGCCGCTCAGCACAACAGGCGTGGCACCCTCAAATTTGTTGATGGGGAGGAGGATAAGGTGTAAGTTAGATTTGTTGTATCCAAGTTTGCAAAGTGATTTAGAAGATAAAGGGTATAAACAAGTAGTAAAGGTTCCTAATGTAAGACATTTTTTACCTTTATCTAATGGCATGGTAAGATCGTACAACACTCCAGAGAAGTGGGTACCAGGAGAGATTGTAAGAGAGATAGGAAATTTACATTATGATGTTCGTGTTGGTGATAATGTTGTAAAACGTCATATTGATCAATTACAGCCATTTAAAAGAGATACAGTAGAGCATGTGAATGTTAGATATGAGAAACTTAAAGAAGTAGTTAGATCAAATGAGTCAGATATTAACCAAGATGCTCCAACATCAAATGTAGATTCAGAACCAATTCATGTACCAGTACAAGATGAGGTTAAAGTGCTTCCTAATAGGATTACCAGAGGAGACCCCCTGAGAGATTAGATTTATAAAGATTTTTACAATGTCAAGTTACGGGGGAGGAGACTGTTATGTATTATTGTAATAATGTACTATATTATTTCAAGTGTTACAGGTATTGCGCAATATTGCATCATATTGCATGAATAAAACGTGTTATGCTTTGTACATAAGTGTAATGATTTATTTTGATATTAGGATTCAAACATTTGTTGATTATCTCAAAGATAGGATGTAATTCTTTATTGTTTTGTACTAGAGTAGAATTTAAATCTTTTCGGAGCGATGCTCTTTTGTTTAGCAATGTTTTGGTTTTGTCAGATTGTGTATGACGCTCCACACACACTTAGGAGTCGGCTGTCATACAGCAATGTAGTCACAAAAATTATTAAAAATTTATTTTAAGAATACCAATGTATCATTAAATCCCACCAAGAAAAATTGACGAGCAAAGATGGGATCAGCTGAGAAATAATTACTAACAATTCTTCATCTATGTTCCAGGTAATTATTATGGTTAATAGAAACATCCTATCAACACATCACCTGTCTTCTCAACATTGTGGGAATTATTAACTGGCAATATATCCCCCCTTCGGCACTCTCAGGGATATCGGTGGGTCTATGCTTCCTCATAAGTAACCTATCCATTAGATAATGACACGTTGGAGATAGCTTTGCCTCCGTCTCGTCCACCACACGATACAATAACTCGGTTAACGTTGCATCCTTCTGTTACAATCCTATCAGCCTTCTCCTACTCACTTGTCCTTCTAACAAGGAATTTCCTATTTCTTCCAAGTCTACTTGTTTGCTCGTCTGTTGCTCCTTTTCGCTCGGGGTTACTCTTGAGTTCCCATCCTGCATATCATCAAGGGAATCCTCTTCTTTGGCAAACAAATCATGCAAGTTCGTTGCTCCTTCGATTTCTTTATCTTCTTTGTCCACTTGTCCGCTCGTCTATCGTTCCTCTTCGCTTGAGTTTAATGTTGAGTTCTCTTTTTGTATGTCGTCAAGGGAATCCTTTACTTTGGCAAACAAATCCTCCAAATCCATTTCTTCCAGGCCCATTTTTTCTTTATCCTCTTGTCCACTCCTCTGTCATTCCTCTTTGCTCTGGCTTACTTGGGACTTTTCCTCTTGAGTATCATCAAGGGAATCCTCTTCTTTGGAAAACAAATCTTCTAAGTTCATCTCTCCTTCGATTTCTTCTTCTTTCTTGTCCTCTTGTCCTCTCGTCTGTCCTCCTCTTCGCTCAGGCTTACTCGTGACTTCTACTCTTGCATACTATCAAGAGAACCCTCTTCTTTCAAAAACATATCTTCTAAGGTCATTGCTCCTTTGATTTCTTCTTCTTCTTTGGCAGCCACTTCCTTCCTCATACTTCTAGTCGTAACACCACTAGGAACCAGAGACAAAGAGTCCTCACGTTTGGTTGTAGGACTATACCTAAAAGGTATCTCCGGTACAATGGGACAAGGCACGAACGGCGCTCGACCAACCTCATTACCCAGCAGGATGTCTACGCCTTCGACAGCCATTGAATCATTAACAGCAAAGTCAAAATTACCTGTCACCAACTCGCATGACAGTTTTAAACGGCAAATAGGAGTGACATCCTCACCTCCTTTGCCCTTCAAAATAATGGAGTCCCTTGTGAGAGACTGTTCCACCAACAGGTGTGCTCTCTGCACCACTACACTGTAGTTACAACCTGTGTCGCGTAATATCCTGACCTACGTTCGCTCACTCCCGTCTATTGCTGCTAACATAAATTAATAAATATATGGTTTAAAGGCATCCATGCTGTTTGGGTTCGTCTTGTTCGTCATTTGAACGATGACTGGATCATTTTTTTCTCGGTCCTTTCCAAATTGCTTATTAGTCTTCACATTCTGTGAAGGCGAACTATCCTTAACCACTTGGGTGACTGCTTTAAGTTGGTTTGACCAACATTCCTTACAGATATGGCCTCTCTTGCCCCACTTGAAACAGTCAATATCAACCTTCTGCACATCTTTCACAATACTTGAAGAAGAACGATTTGATGCTTGTTGATGTGGTACTGTGACGGGCCGAGAGAAGGTTGTGACTCAAAGACAGCATGAAAGCAACTGAGTAAATTTATTATAGAACACTCTCCTTTATATACAAAAGCTCAAAGCAACAAGAAATTTCATATTAAAAAACAGACACTGTTACAGAGGAGAAAAGCAGACATGTTTATTCTGGTTCTTTTGAGTGTGAGGGAAGAGCGAAGATACAAGCATAATATATACACAAAATTAACTATGTACGATCGTGTGACACACGGTTGGGACAGTACTATCGCATTCTGTTTAGGTATCAGTGCTACTTCCGTTGCAACTGTTGAACTTATTCCCGTAGTTATTTCCAAACTGGTTTCCATGGTTCAACGAATACTTGACACTTGGTCGGAACGACGGTTGAAACTTTGTGCCCGGGGGGTGGGGGGGGAGGGTGGGGGGGGGTTTAACGACTGATAATATTATAATCTTCACTCAGCGAAGTGGCTTTATCGAGATTCTTCACCTCTCTCTTTCAAGTACGTTTGAATGTGTTCAGGATACTCGTAGATAC